>NC_086327.1:82771724-83071724 GCF_036172605.1 Pelobates fuscus | reverse complement strand
CACTCGGGTCGTTTCCCAGGACTGAGGCGATACACCACCCTACGCAATAGTATACATAACCCACAACACACGTTGAGCTCCAACACTCACACATTTTTATAGGGTACAGTTTCTGCCACAGAAACCCGATGTCCCCATCTTAAACAAAGCAGATGTAACTAATGCACAAAAGCAAGTAACGTCCAATTTTCTGAACGCAAGCTTCCAGGCGATACACTCCACACACAGAGGCAACTCAGGGGTTAACCACCCCACTGACACCACACAGGCACATTTAACCACTTACTAGGAGACACACACCTCATCTGCACACAACACATACAAACCCCAGCATAGCTCTATACATCACACAATCTATTGATGCCTGAACAGAAAACCAGCATGCTACTCACATACATCTCGCTATTAACTCAAACTAAATTACAAACACAAAGCTTGCCCATGTATATTTTAAGTTCTATCTTCAAATATCAGACACGCTATTCCAGCTCGGACTGGACATGATTACTTTCACTGTTTTCCTTGTTAATACGCCTGTTTGTTATTTGCTATTACTCATGTTAAAAAAAAACAAAAAAAGTGCAGCATACCATGATGCACACAATAGACCAAACTCACTCCGACCTCTGCTGGAGACGCGGTAAGGGGATAGGCACCACACTACACCACTGGTGGGACTGTGAAAAAATAAGACCTTTCTGGGTGGGTATACATAATATGCTGGGGAAATTCTCTGATGCACCGCCACCCTTGGACCCAGCGGCAATGCTCCTGCACCACATGACCAGGTCCCGGTATAAGAAGTCCATGTCGATTAGAATCCTGAACATAGCTAAACGGGTCCTTCCACAGTATTGGAAACAGGCAATCACCCGCCCACTCCTGACAAGGTTCACCCAAATGGAGGAACTCAGGGCAATAGAGGAGCTCTACATGGGGGTAGCTAGTGCCACCACAGCGTATATGGAGACTTAGTCCCACTGGATCCTATCCACTGTAGCGGCAGACTTCACATCACAACTACAATAGCAACTTCACCTGACGGACATGACGACCACAGACTTACACATCACCTCCCCCGCCTTACCTTCTCCTCAGGCCCCTCCCCTCCCCCTCTTATCTTCTTCTACTGTATTTCTCTCTGGGTCCCAGAAACCTTCCTGTACTGGGATATGAGTAGAAGGTTACCCAGAGTGGTGATTCCCCGTAGCTGAAGGGCCTAGCAACCCTGGGCAGGGTAAGCTGCAGGCGGCACCAGGCTCAGAGGGGGGGAAACAACCTTACAGGGTACTAAATAACTTCAACCCAGCACCCACCCTTCGAGACTCCCAGATCATTGCAACCATTGATCTAAAGTCAACCTCCCCATATGAGCCACGAGAGATAAGCCGCCCCAAAATTCTCACCATAACAGGGGAGCCATAAATGCTGTATCCATCAGGTTTTAGAGGGTACTGCCTACTTGTGTCTATATGCGAGTCCAACATGTGAATGCTATATTGTGACCTGCGTGTCACTGATGTATGCATATAAGATCATCATTTTTCCAGTATGATCGTTGTTACATGAGATTAAAGGGACCTACGCGTCCATACTGAAGTTTTCTTTCATGAAATGAAAAATTTTCTATAAAAATAAAAAAATAAGTTAAAGGAAGTTATTCAGGAAGTTAAGTTAAAGGGAATCTCCAGTGCCAGATCCGTTTTCCTGGCACTGGAGGGTCCCTCTCCCTCCCACCCCCCAATCCCCGGTTACTGAAGGGGTGAAAACCCCTTCAGTCACTTACCTGAGGCAGCGGCGATGTCCCTCGCCGCTGTCTCCTCCGCGATGCTCCTCCTCTGTATTGCGTCGGCCGGTGGGCGAGACTGATCCCGCCCACTGGCCGAGGAGACCTAATGCGCATGCGCGGCAATGCTGTGCATGCGCATTACGTCTCCCCATAGGAAAGCATTGAAAAATAATTTCAATGCTTTCCTATGGGGAAATGAGCGACGCTGGAGGTCCTCACACAGCGTGAGGACGTCCAGCGACGCTCTAGCACAGGTTTCCTGTGCTATGAAGGAGGAAGAGACCTCTAGTGGCTGTCTAGTAGACAGCCACTAGAGGTGGAGTTAACCCTGCAAGGTAATTATTGCAGTTTATAGAAAACTGCAATAATTACAGTTGCAAGGTTAGGAGTAGTGGGAGTTGGCACCCAGACCACTCCAATGGGCAGAAGTGGTCTGGGTGCCTGGAGTGTTCCTTTAAGGTGTTCAGGAAGGTATCTTTAGTAATGTTTTTCCAATATCTTGTCACAAGATGGCGCCAATGTAACACACAAAATTACAAACTAGTTTTTTTTTTGTAGTCTTTTCTGTTCCCATCACAGCACTATAATATGGAGCTCCTAGAAAAGAGGAACATTAGAGTAAAAAATAGGGCAGAGAGATTTTTTTCCCCAAAAAATTGACTAAAGAAAATAAGTAACTTGCGCACTCTCTCAAATCCCTATGCACATTTAAATAAGTGGAGGTTTTTTAGTATCATTCCAATGGCCATTTAAGTGTAAGCTCGCCTGTCATGTCAAGGTAAATCCTCTTATGTGGGTCCTACAATAACAATCCACCTTGCTGCTTTCAGCTAGAAGGCAAAATCTCTAATGAAACAGAGAGGGTTTTTTCTTCTAAACCCCTACACACTTATTAATCCTCAGTAGGGAACACATGGGGTGTGCAGCAGCACTGTAACATAGCTGTGTAATACAAACCGGTTTGCCACCTGGCCAGTATTTTACCAGCACAGCCGGTATTTGATGCACTGTGGCCGGTGCCGGTATTGCAAAAATATTGACAATACAATTGCCAATATTTTTCTTTGAAGAGTATGTGCTGCAATATCAGCAACGGCCACCAGGGTGTGCAGTGCTCTCAGGTAGGAAAACTAGTTGGTGCTCAGGTGTGTGGAAAGGGCTGAGATGGGATGTCGCAGCTTGTCCCCACCCTCTCCACTGCTAGAGTCCGCATGGGAGAAGTGGGAGAAGCAGGAGCTGCAGGTCAAGGAGATGGAAGCATGGCAGCAGGAGCTGTGTCTTGAGAGCAGGTACCTGTGTATGTATATGCAGCAGTTTGTGTGTACTCAGCAATCTGTGTGTGTGTGTGTGCTCAGCAATCTGTGTGTGTTTGTGTGTGTATTGAGCAGTCTGGGTGTGTTCTCAACAGTCTGTGTGTGTACTCAGCAGTCTTTGTGTGCGTGTGTACTCAGCAATCTGTGCGTGTGTGTGTACTCAGAAATCTGTGCGTGTGTGTGTACTCAGCAGTCTGTGTGTGTGTACTTGTACTCAGAAATCTGTGTGTGTACGTGTACTCAGCAGTTTGTGTGTGTATTCAGCAATCTGTGTGTGTGTGTGTGTGTGTGTGTATATTCAGCAGTCTGTGTGTATTCAGCAGTCTGTGTGTGTGTACATCATTCTCTGTATGTATTCAGCAGTCTGTGTGTGTGGTCAGCAGCCTGTGTGTGTGTATTTAGCAGTCTCTGCATGTACTCAGCAGTCTGTGTGTGTATTCAGCAGTCTCTGCGTGTACTCAGCAGTCTGTGTGTGTATTCAGCAGTCTCTGCGTGTACTCAGCAGTCTCTGCGTGTACTCAGCAGTCTGTGTGTGTGTGTACTCAGCAATCTGTGCGTGTGTGTGTACTCAGCAATCTGTGTGTGTGTGTACTCAGCAATCTGTGTGTGTGTGTACTCAGCAATCTGTGTGTGTGTGTACTCAGCAGTCTGTGTGTGTGTGTACTCAGCAGTCTGTGTGTGTGTACTTGTACTCAGCAGTCTGTGTGTGTACTTGTACTCAGCAGTCTGTGTGTGTGTACTTGTACTCAGCAGTCTGTGTGTGTACTTGTACTCAGCAGTCTGTGTGTGTGTACTTGTACTCAGCAGTCTGTGTGTGTGTACTTGTACTCAGCAGTCTGTGTGTGTATTCAGCAATCTGTGTGTGTGTGTGTATGTATATTCAGCAGTCTGTGTGGGGGTATTCAGCAGTCTGTGTATGTGTACATCATTCTCTGTATGTATTCAGCAGTCTGTGTGTGTGTACTCAGCAGTCTATGTGTGTGTACTCAGCAGTCTTTGTGTGTGTGTGTACTCAGCAGTCTGTGAGTGTGTGTACTCAGCAGTCTGTGTGTGTGTATTCAGCAGTCTCTGCATGTACTCAGCAGCCTGTGTGTGTATTCAGCAGTCTCTGCATGTACTCAGCAGTCTGTGTGTGTATTCAGCAGTCTCTGCATGTACTCAGCAGTCTGTGTGTGTATTCAGCAGTCTCTGCATGTACTCAGCAGTCTGTGTGTGTATTCAGCAGTCTCTGCGTGTACTCAGCAGTGTGTGTGTACTTAGCAGTCTGTGTGTGTGCGTGTGTACTCAGCGATCTGAGTGTGTGTACTCAGCGATCTGAGTGTGTGTGTACTCAGCAGTCTGTGTGTGTACTCAGCAGTCTGTGTGTGTGTGTACTCAGCAGTCTGTGTGTGTGTGTACTCAGCAATCTGTGTGTGTGTATTGAGCAGTCTGTGTGTGTTCTCAACAGTCTTTGTGTGCGTGTGTACGTACTCAGCAATCTGTGTGTGTGTGTGTATGTATATTCAGCAGTCTGTGTGTGTGTACATCATTCTATGTATGTATTCAGCAGTCTGTGTGTGTGGTCAGCAGCATGTGTGTGTGTATTCAGCAGTCTCTGCATGTACTCAGCAGTCTGTGCGTGTATTCAGCAGTCTCTGCATGTACTCAGCAGTCTGTGCGTGTATTCAGCAGTCTCTGCGTGTATTCAGCAGTCTCTGCGTGTACTTAGCAGTCTGTGTGTACTCAGCAGTCTGTGTGTGTGTGTGTACTCAGCAATCTGAGTGTGTGTGTACTCAGCAATCTATGTGTGTGTACTCAGCAGTCTATGTGTGTGTACTCAGCAGTCTTTGTGTGTGTGTGTGTGTGTGTGTGTGTGTATTTAGCAGTCTGTGTGTGTTCACAACAGCCTCTGTGTGTGTACTCAGCAGTCTTTGTGTGTGTGTGTACTCAGCAGTCTGTGAGTGTGTGTACTCAGTCTGTGTGTGTGTGTGTACTCAGCAGTCTGTGTGTGTGTATTGAGCAGTCTGTGTGTGTTCTCAACAGTCTTTGTGTGCGTGTGTACGTACTCAACAATCTGTGCGTGTGTGTGTGTACTCAGCAGTCTGTGTGTGTGTACGTGTACTCAGCAGTCTGTGTGTGTACTTGTACTCAGAAATCTGTGTGTGTACGTGTACTCAGCAATCTGTGTGTGTGTGTGTATTCAGCAGTCTGTGTGTGTATTCAGCAGTCTGTGTGTGTATTCAGCAATCTGTGTGTGTGTGTATTCAGCAATCTGTGTGTGTGTGTATGTATATTCAGCAGTCTGTGTGTGTGTACATCATTCTCTGTATGTATTCAGCAGTCTGTGTGTGGTCAGCAGCCTGTGTGTGTATTCAGCAGTCTCTGCATGTACTCAGCAGTATGTATGTGTATTCAGCAGTCTCTGTGTGTACTCAGCAGTGTGTGTGTGTGTGTGTGTGTGTGTACTTAGCAGTCTGTGTGTGTGTGTGTGTGTGTGTTTGATTATTCAGCAGTCTGTGTAAGTATGTATGTATATTCAGAAGTATGTGTGTATTCAGCAGTCTGTGTCTGTACGTTTTTATTCAGCAATCTGTATGTATTCAGCAGTCTCTGAAGAATATCCCTCTCAGTTATAAATGGTATGGTAACACGCATTGTTATATACTATATACACACACACACACACACAATAACATTAGACACACACGCAAAGTATACAGACAATGACACACGCTCAGACAACAGTATGATCACACTGTTCTACACATTTATCACTAAAATGAAAACTCAAAGCAAATTCACAGAGAATTTTAAATTGAGAAAGTCAAAATAGCTGAGCTGTAATTATTCTCGATGTCAGCTATGTTTCAAATTTGGCTACTCTGGCCTTAAATTCACTTTAAATTCCTGACACTTCATGCTTTAGCAAATAACCCTGTAAGTCACACAGTATGTTTTTCATGATTGTACATTACTTTGCCTCCGGTCCTGTGCAGTTTGATCTGCAATCCTTCTGTGATGAACAAGTAAAAATTTAAATTAAAAAACCCGAGCTAGAAACCTGGTTAATACAAGGACATTTTTATTTAATAGAAGGTTTTAACTACAAAATATAAATGATTTAAAACATTTTTTTAATAAATTGTCAACATATCAGACACTGAAGTTACTGTAATAATGAAAGCTTTCTCATATTATAAGAACATTTGGGTTATTTACTGATGTGATAATTGTCAGGAATTCACAGTGAATTACAAATGAGAATTTTCCCGCTTTAGCAAATAACCCTCTTAGTTTACAAGATCCTCTGAATATCTGTTTCAAACTGAAGACACAAAACATTGAGTGTTTATCCTCTAAATCTAAAATAATGAATTTAAGTGAGATTCAAGCAAAATTCAGGCTAAAACAGCCAAGTGGTTGATATATACAAAGGTATTCCGAATCTGAATCTACAGAGTTGGGAATTCTTGTGTAATATTAGGATACACAAAACTCAAGTAAAATATACATATGGAAGGCGGAGCCTTTAGTTGTGGGAGGGGATTGACCGGCCTATATAAACTCAAACCTACCTCCATACTGGGCTGACGTCCACTGGTCACTTCAGGTTCCGGTTTCACCAGAAGAATCTCCTTGTACAGAATTCCAGATGCAACTACAATCAGGACGCTATCAAGCAATTCAGCAGGCCCTTGCACAACAGACCGACAACTGTAACACCACTCCGACTAAAATTACCGAACGGAGAACCCACGCGCCCATACGAACTCACTCACAGAAAACTAGCGTTCACACGAACGGGAAACTGTACGCACAAACTAAGACACGAACCTTCCTCTCCCAGCACATACACAATTAATTCAAACTAATGTATCCACTTACTCTCACCAAAACGAAACGAATAGATCCAGGTCGGCTAAATTCAAACGAACGATCAGTTAAACCTGCACAATACGGCCATCTACTGGTCAAACGGCATTTTTACATTACACTTGTAAAAAATGTGTTATTCCCCCCCCCCCCCCTTTCACATGGGCAGCACAAATCCACAGGTTTAAATGTACTGTAGACAGGATATTAAATACTGGTTTCCCCCAAATGTCCCCCTATGTATTAAATAGTCACTTGTTATACGTGTTTACAACTAATACTTATAAAACTGATAAATACTTTTAAAACTACTGACAAGTTGGTAATAAACAGGATGTATATAGGCTGTCAGTTATACTCCCTACACACAGTAACAGAGTAATAGGTTAAACCAAGTTGTTCTGTTACTGCGAGGATTCTGGGAAACAAGCCGGGATACTACGCATTATCTAAACTATGCTCACATGGTCATTATGTTTTCCAGAATTCAGAGCAATACTCCCCTGAATTACATCTTGTTATTACGAATTTTAGTTACATACGGTACGTTAAATAACTAATACGGTTCTAAACAGTGGGTAGGGGGGTGCTTGGAAGTCACAATATAACCTGGTTAGGCACGTTAAACAAAGTTAGGATTGCTAACAAGGATACATAGACTTAACTACTTAGTAAACGCACGAAGCACTGATCATGATCATTCAAATCTATTCCAGTCAGAACCCCATCAGCAAATATCCAGAGTAATAGTTACTATCACTTAACCGAATATGTCTTCAGCTCACAAGTACAAACCAGTAAGTTATAAAACTCACCATACCATATCTCTTGTCAACCCATAACATACTACACCATTAGAGTAACCGGCATAAGCAGAAGCCAAAGACAGTTATATACACTAACAGACGCACGGTAATCACACAGCTAATTTTCCAAAAAACGTCAAAGACATACCACATACAAAAACTAGTGTTAAGGTTACGCTAACAACCATACAAATATATGAAAAGACTATCACTGGGCAACGTCACCTTAGCACAAAGGTCTTAATACTCTACAATACGAACAATCATTTACCTTAAATATTAACATTTACTTTAATAAATTAAGTTATGCTTAACTTAACACACGTGATATTAAAATAGTCACTTCAATCCCTTAATCCGTTAGATCCAGCAGTAGTCACCCATACCAGCTACCCCATTAGAGCTCCAACAGTTGATTCAGGTACGTATCACTTAAATCAATCAAAAAAGCACACGCAATCATAAAGAAGTTAACAACAATAATCTCGGTCCACAGGTGGTACACATCTTTAAAAACTCAGGAATCCTGCGACTGATCATATCCCCTTTCTAAAACGATCAGGTACGTTGTATCCAACATACCACTCACCCCAAGCAGCATAGTACTGGCAGCAGTGGTGTATCCATGTTTTGTGCCCCCCTTCCCCCGCGCCATGCCCCCAACCATTCCCCCGCCCCGCCTTCTAAATACACACACACACACACACATTCACTGACAGATACGCATACACTAGCTAACAGAAACACACACTCACTAACAGACACACACTCACAGGCAAACACACTCACACTAACAGACACACACAAAGTCAGACACACTCACACTAACAGACACACACAAAGTCAGACACTCACTAGCAGACACACACACTCACACTAACAGGCAAACAGACACACACTCACACTAACAGGCAAACACACACACAGAGACACACACACAGGCAAACACACAGACAGACAGACACACACACACTAACAGACACACACACGAACAGGCAAACAAACACACAGAGACACACACACACACTGACACACACACACACACTCACATTAACACATTTTTTTTATTTAACCCCCCCCCCTAGCCTCCTTACCTTTGGGAATGCTGGGGGGGGTTTCTCTTTCTCCCTGGTGGTCCAGTGGCTGCTGGGCGGGCGGCTGGCGAGGGAGCACTTCCTCTGAGCTGTCTGCTCAGCTCCCTCGCGCGCCGCAGAGGCTGGGAGCCGGAATATGACACGGGCGCGCGAGGGAGCTGAGCAGACAGCTCATGGGGAGTTCTCCCTCGCCAGCCGCCCGACCGCCAGTGCCGCACGACCGCCCACCAGCCTGCCTTGTCTGTTAGCCGCAAGACTAACAAGGCATTTGCCCTGGGCATTTGGGAGCGGAGTTTTTTGCCGCCCCCTGGAAAATGCCGCCCAAGGCAAAAGCCTTGTTTGTCTCGCAGCTAAAACGTCCCTGACTGGCAGATAGGATGACTGAACAGGCCATACACAGGCAAGACACCGGAATCCGCGAGACCAACACCCATCCTCACATAGAGATTTGCCAGCCCAAACGGTCCAAAGCATGGCTATCGTCTCGAACCGCTAGGATGTCACTTCTCTCTGTCACTATAAACAAATTACGTCTCCAGAGGCCAACACCCCGCCTTCCGTCAAAGGCACAGCACAGGGCCAAATCATAGATAGCACCTGTATTCAGCCACTTGGCATCAGCAGGGCCTCGCCATTCCAATAATACTTAAATTCTTCGTCACACGGCAATTAATAGAAGCCAGTCAATGCAAGTCTTTATAAATATAACAGCTAAGACTCACGTTTAAATTTTATTTATAGTATGTCTCACGCATCAGAACAAGTAGACGATCTCTCTCTACCCAGCACGCCAGTCAGACCTCCTACTTCAACTACGGCTCCTACAACAGGAGAAAGTCAAGAACCCTCTAGTCCCAGTTCATTAAGAGCTTGGACAATTCCAAAGATCGCAGCAAAGATCACGGCCAGGAAAGCGGAATTGTACAAGATTATGATGACCAGCCCCGATAATCCACAGGCAGTGTCTAGTTCACAAGAGCATATTATTGACACTCTCATGCATGGGCATCCCCAGGAATTTTTCATAATTGTAATGACATCCATGCTTGGTCCCTTTTTGACAGTGTCATGAAAGGGAAGGGGCATAGTCATTATCACATAAAGCCAGGGTGAATAGCGTTTTCACAACTATGGTGTCAGGAATACATGTTTTTAGCTTTTAAGCAAATTAAAGGAACATTCTGGTCACCATAACAACTTCATCTAAATGAAAATGCTATGATGCCAGGAAGCCCCTGGGTGCTCTCTTTACTTTAAGGGGTTAAACCGCTCTCAAATGATTTAACCCCAAAGGCTTCCTCCACCTCCAGGTCGCTCAGTGGTATTCAGGTTCTGAAATGGAGTGTCAGGAAGTGCAGATTGACGTCAGGCATGGGTGCTGCAGATTGGCTAGAGTGGTCAGTTGACACTCTAAGCCAATCGCTAATTCTCGGTTTATAAAAAGGTTTAACTTTTTTATGAATAAGGGAGCTACTCTGGCTTAGAGTGCCAGCTGGCCGCTCTCTGTGCTTCCTGACACAGTACATAAAAGTGAACACATTAACACTGATATTTTTTTTTACATGGGGAGATGAGAAGGTCCAAAGTTTCCCTGCCAGGCTCAGGTGACAAAGCCTGATGTGGTGTCCAGAATAAAGTGGAGGGTTCACTTCACTTGTCCTTCCTGCTCCAATCTCCTTTTCTTCTTCATTTGACACAGTCTTCTTTTCCTTATGACATCGTCTTCTCTCCTCCTTGGCTCCTTCACCTTTCTAATTATTTTGCACCCTTCTGATCCTTGCAGACCCTTTCTGCTCCTTCTCCTACTTGACCTTTGTGCCCCTGCGGATTCTTTCTGCTCCTTTACCTTTGTGCTCCTTCTGTCCCTTCATGCTAATTTCTGCTCCTTCTGCCCCTTCCAGCTCACTGCTGACCCTTTCTGCTTCTTGATGTCCCTTCCTGCTTATTTCTGTTCCTTCTCCTACTTTACCTTTGTGCTCCTTCTACTTTACCTTTGTGCTGCTTTACCTTCCAGCTCCTTGCTGACCCTTCCTTCTCCTTGCTTACCCATCCTCCTCCTTACAGACCCTTTGTGCTCCTTGCTGTCCCTTTGTACTCCTTTTTGGGCTCCTTGCTGCCCCTTGACGTCCCTTCCTGCTCTTTTCTGTTCCTTCTCGTACTTTACCTTCCTGACCCCTCCTGTAGGCTGTCTCGCCCATCCCTCACTTTCCTGATCTATATTCTGCCCCCCCCCCCCAATCCCTCACTTACCTGATATATAGTCTGCCCCCCATCCGTCACTTACCTGATTTGTAGGCTGTCTCTGCAGTTGCTAGCTGCATGTGCTGATCCCCTGCGGATGCAGTCAGGAGGGAGAAGCAGGGATAAGATGTAACTTCCTATTGGCCTGCGCCAGTATTGCAGTGCATTTTCAATCTCACATGAAAAATAGCAGAACAAGTTGAAAAATCCAGGGGTGGGGGGGGGCAAGTGACCCCCTTTGCCCTGCCCTGCGGACACCCATGCCAGCAATGCTCGTTCAGAGGTGAACTGTTTGAAAACCTTATAGCACTGACAAGTAGGATGGTGCCAGGTAAGCTCAGACATCATAACTACATCAATGGAAAGGAAAAAAAAAAAAAAAGGTTATGGCACCTAGAATGTTCTTTTAACTTCATGACCAATTATTTTCTGAGTTTCCATTCTTTTGTTATTGAAGCTTGTTTTCCACTTTTGCTGAGTTTTTGCTCCACCGTACTTTCCTGCTTTACCATTAAGTTCCCCCATACACATCATACTTTAAAGGACAGATAGTCTTCAGTCTTCTGATATTCCATATATGTACATAACGCAACATTATTTATAAAAACGTATTAAACCATAGGAAAAAAAAAAAAAACATTACAGTACAATACAAATGTATTCACTTATTAGGTTGATTGTTACAATGTCTCATATGCTAAGGTCTTCAATTAGTTTGTTTAAATGTACAAGACAAATAGGGTGGATTCAGATTTAAAATGAGTGAATTCCATTTTTTTTATTTATTACCTCCTACTCTCCCATGGAATTATCTCATTGGCGTTTCTGGCCTTGCCTCTTGGAGTTTACCCTCGTGGCCTGTTGCGCCCTTCCGGACCAAAGTTTCTGCTTTGGGAGCTGCAGCTCTGGCTCCTACTTGATGGTCCTTTGGAGGACTCTTGCTCAGACATATAACGTGGAAGGTTCATAACATTGAGAGGCTGGGACTTCCATTAACACCCAATTAGATCACCCTATTCATAATCATGGTACAACCTTTCTACCATTAGGTTCTCCTGACACTCAGACCCTGAAAAAGGATGAGGAGATGTGGGTCAGGTATGATATACAAGACTTTTTCATTGCTCCAGCAGGTATATCCTTTTTCCATTTATTCTTGGATCCTCTCTCAATGGCCTGGGAATCTGAAGGTTCTGGAAATATCTTAGCTGTTCCTTGAGCTGCACTCTAGACATCCCCCATGGAATCTGCTAAAGCCTCTATCCCAGCATAAGGGGTAAATCCCTAAGTGTTTCTATCACAGGTAGGATTACTATGGTCTTCACTTTCTACATCCTTTGTAAGGATGTTGTGGGTATGAGAGTCATCTTATTTCAGCAATTTCTTGACTACATTTAAATTTTGTGTAACTAGCTAGTTTTAATGTTAGTTCGCACATACGCTTCATGTAACCCCTCTCATTGGATCAGTTTTAGTAACAGCCTAGCAGGTCTAGGTTTTCATTTTTTTCCCCATGAATGGTTCATTCCAGTAGCCCTCTCATTAGATAGCCCTGGCTCCCGAGCAACTGACGAGAACCATGTAAATCTTGTCCCGGGACATTTACTAGTGAGGGTTTTCTTTTTTTTTAAGGCAGTGACATTACCACCGCTATCCAGGTGTTCCATAACTCTGGTGAGGTTATCCCTCATGGGTGCAGTCTCCGCTGATGGCTGTTGGAGAGAATGTACCATATGTGGTGGGGTTGCCGTAAGTTGCTAGATATTGGCTCACCATTCACACACTGCTGGCAGAAATACTTTGAATTGCATTTCATGCTTCTGAGGTCCGGTGTTTCTCTCACTTCAGCAAGATTGCCTCTTAGCTAAATGTTCTCATGTCCATTCTACTAATTAATCCTTTATATCAGACGTTGAACAAGGACCTGGAAACAGGGGACAAGTTAAGTGATATCTTCTATAGGGTGAATTCAATATGTAAAGATGACCCCCTGCTTCCCAAGCTTCTCTGTCAGTTCCAGGTTGTCCTATTGTTAGTCCCAGGATTGCTTTGGAATTCAGTGTGCATTTCTTCTCGCTATTAAAGCCCTTAGAAAATGTGTGACAAGGGTTGCATAAACAAAGTGATATAATTCCTAATTGGCAGAATATTGAGTAGTGAGACTGCCGAGGCATACTTTATCCTCAAAACTGCTTCATTAAGCCAAGGTTGCTTTTTTGCTTAGACTATCCCCTTAAATCACTTTAACACCGTACCCTGTGCATTACCCACCACTGTCTTCACAAACTCTACAAGTCTACATTAAAAGGTACGTGTAAAAAACAGATAAAATTAATATCTTGTAATACCCATTTTTATTGTACTAACAATTTTTTAATGACAAGCTTTCGGGAGAACCTCCCTCCCGAAAACTTGTCATTAAACAAAGTGTTAGTCCAATAAAAAAGGTATTACAAGATACGAATTTTATCTGTTTTTACATCTACCGCACTGGAATAGTACGGCTACAATCTCTACTTGAACATTATAGGTACACTATAGTCAGTCACACAGACCACACAGGAACTATAGTGTAAGGAATACAACTTTATTTTCTATACACTATAGAATCCTTTTAATAAACGGTTGGTTATTTTTTGTCTAGTTCTCTAACCTTTCCTAATTTTGTACCAGTAATAATATCCAAAAATTAATGCAACCAAATTTCAATTTAGTATTCTAGCTGATAAAATGTATGCAATCACAGTCACATTTGTATTACATGAAGATTCCCCTATCTAAATCATTCCCCCTTTCTAGTTTACAGTTTTATGCAAATATCTTGCCATCATCTCCTCTAAGCACAACACGTCAATTCAGATAATCAAGACTGTGTCCAAATGCAAAATTAATCCAGGTCTAAAAAATTACGCACAATCTGATCTCTCACTGCACCTTTGCTGTAGCATGTGTAGGTAAATCTAGGCAGTGTTTTGAAAAGTGATATTCAATCTCTTACATTTACATCCTCATTAAGTAACCCATTCACTTCCAGATAAGAGTATAAATGTTTTTACTTTCATGTAATTTTGCAGAATAAAATGTATTCCTTCAAGCCTCACCCGCCTTCATTGTTACTCTAAGATGATCAACTTTTGTAAGAACCAATTTCTTTGCCAGAAGCCATTAGTCACTCATTAAATGCCTGCAAATGAGTTGAAAATATGAGCTCACCCTCTCCTTCCAAACGGTGTTAAAAAACAAACCACTAAATGTTTCAATGGTTGATATAATTTCTACAGTCAGGGAGTGGAGGACTGGGCTCTACAATGTTACTGTTAGCATTAACATTCTACAGAATTGAAGAGATTGCACTAGCACCTTTAAAATACCGTTATTTTAGAAATCTAATTTAACTGTATGTATGTCAGCTTTAAGGTCAAATGCAGATATTTTAACATTCTGTTGCCACTTTTAATAATCTGTAAGGTTAGTAATGCTTTCGGGTTTCCGAAATAAATAAAAAGCAGGCTTTTTGATAATTTTCCTTTATATATTTTTCACATATTTATTAAATGTATGTTTGGCTTTTAGACTTTTAGACCCTGTGTGTAATATTGGAAGTTAAAAAGGACTTTAGTGTCTAATGCTTTTCGAAATTCTATAAAGGATGAACAAATCAATTCAAAGTAAAAATAGTCTAGATTTACATAAATTTTCGTTTCTAAGATTGCCTGAAAAGGTTAAGAGAAGTGATCACTTTGTTTGGCTCAAGCATTCACCCCCCCTCCCCACCCAAAAAAAACAAAACCCCGAAGGAGTGCCTATACTCTTTCAGCCCCAATGCACATGGCACCATATCCACTCAAACACGTAAACGGGTTGACAAAATCAAATTGGAAGATTATGTGATTATTCTTCTTAATTCCACAACAAACACAACTTGCCTACATTTTAGCTCCCGTTCATACAAGATGAGCTATTCATAGGTCAACTTCCTCAAGTAAAGAATCACACGAGCCGACATTCAAAACATCTTCACTTAAATATCGGGCAAATCTGCTGTGATAGGGAGATTAATAATTTTGAATACTTTGTTTTCCCTTTGACTTGTGAAACAAAATAAATAAAAAAAAAAAAAAACATCCATCTCAATTTTGATTTGTTTATTGGATTACAGAACAATACTTCTGTGTGCTATGGAATGTGCGTTTCCTCTATGCAGTTATACAGGGTTACAAAAAAGAACATGTCCCCTTAATTCCTACCCTCCCCAGAAAATCATATGTCTCCTTAAACCTCCCCGGTCTCCTTTCAATTAACAGCACAGATTCTCCTCCAATGAAAGAAGGGAAAATGTACCTTAACAAAAACTGAAGCAGAAAATTAGATTAATCCAGAAACCTACAGAAAGGACTTCAGATATATAAATTATTCTTGTTTTCAATGACTGCACTCCACAATATTGAGATAGGGGGTGTAGGGAGAAATAATACATCTTCCCTGCAACAGAATATGCAAATACGTTGCCCATATTCAAAATAGGGATTTGTGTTTGGAGCAAAACAGAAAATTAATTCTGTGGATTCCCTCCTTGAGGGAGGAGTGGACAAATATCTGTCAAAATGTATTTTCTGTCTGCCTGAACTGATCAGACTATAAAGAAAAATCCTTCAGATGTTTCTATCTGAAATCGCAAAGAAAAAGGTTAACGTAGTGGACCCTCACTCTGCAGGAGGATTACAGAATCTCATATTTATCCACCAGGAAGGCAGTCTCAGTGGAAAACCTCACAGGGCCGTCACCGTTCACCTGGGTCACCTTGGTCACCTAAAGAAGAAGCAAAAACAAACCATGCAGTTGTGCGTCAGTGTTTGTTGTGATTCACAATAATGACATACAGAGTGCTTTAGAAACCGCAGCTACACTATTCCAAAAACACCCTAGAAATTTAAAAAAAAACCAAAAAAAAAAAAAAACACGAAAAGGAGCACCAAATTTAATTGAAAAAAAAATATATATATCTTAATGTATAGGTTTTTACTTTAAACAATCCACAATATTTCCTTAAAAGGGTAACTAAGGCACCCAGACCACTTTATCTCAATCAAATGGTTTAGGTGCAGTGTTTATTTAGTTATAACCCTGCAATCTTAAATGTTAGCTTAAAAGATTCGGCAATGTTATGATTACAGGGATAACACACCTCTATTGGCTGTCTACCTTACATCCATTACAGGTGCTTCTGCACTGAGAACAGAGTCTGTTTTGCAGCACATGCGGTCTAACCTTCCCTATGGTTAAGCACTGGATTGGCTGAGAACATCAAGATTAAAGATCTCAGCCAAGGATGCAGGGGATTGCGTCGAGATCAGTGTCCTGCGGGCTATACATTTTACCATTTGAGGGGGAGGGAAGGCGAGACCGCAGCCAAGCTGCGCTGGCTAAGGTGGCTACAGTGGTTATGGTGTCCGGTGCGGTGCTATGGTACTCTGTGAGCACTAGGAAGCGGGATTGGTGGATGTACCCATTCCAGTCGACGTCCGACACAACTATATTCTACATTTGACATATAAACAAGTGCATACACAAATCATCCAAATACGCCAGAGGGTTCCAGACACCAGTTTGTTAAATACATATCAATTTGGGATTTTTTTTTTCTTATTGAAGTGGTCCTTTGAGTGGCAGCATTCTCCAGCATTTGGGATATTGTAAATCACCATAAGAGCCTTTTACATTTAGCCATAAGAGTCACATAGTGTTCCAATATCAATTAAAGAACAAGGAAGCAATAGAAGGTTTTAGATAGGAACTCAATCAGACCCTAAAGTGCTGTTAATCGTCAAATTGTTAATTAGATCTCTCCTGTGTACAGATTAAACTGTAGGCTTAGTAAAAGCAGTATAATTTCAGTTAAAAAATAGGGAAAAACATCTTGCACTTTGGTCTCTGGACTTAATCTTTGATTATTATTATCATTGCCATTTATATAGCGTATCTGATATCTGGGTGTCATCAGCGTACAGGTGGTATTGGAATCCAAATGAGGTAATAAGTTTGCCAAGAGAGGCAGTGTAATGAGAAAATAGAAGGGGACCAAGGACAGAGGCTTGGGGGACTCCAACTGAGACAGGACGAATGGTGGCGGTCTCATTAGAAAAGTAGACCGCGTTGGGAGAGATCGGAGGAGAACCACGAGAGGACAGAGTCACAGAGACAGAGTGATTGGAGAAGGAGAACATGATCAACTGTGTCAAAGGTAGCAGAGAGGTCAAGAAGAATTAGTATGGACCTTGACCTTTGGATTTAGCTATGATATTGTCGCTAGTGACTTTGATAAGGGCAGTCTCAGTAGAGGGGAGGGGGCAGAAGTCTGACTGAAGAGTGTCAAGGAGAGAGTTGGAGAAGCAGGCCAGAAGGGTGAAGACTAGTCTTTCAAGAAGCTTTGAGGAAAAAGGGAGCAGGGATATGGGACGATAGTTAGAAGGGGAGGATGGGTCGAGACATTTTTTTTTTTTTTTTTAAGATGGGTACTACAGGAGCATGTTTAAGGACAGTATGGACAGTTGCAGAAGAAAGAGCAGTTAAAGATGTGTGTTAAGGAGGGAACAAGACAAGAGGAGAGAGATCTGATCAGGCGAGATGGGACAGGGTCAAGCGGGAAAGAGGAAAGGATAAGCACAACCACCTCTTGTTCAGTAGCCTGGGAGAAGGTTGGAAGGTGAGGTTGAGAAAGTGAGGGGCAAGGTGGTGAGAATTCTTTCCATAGCTGTTCAATCTTGTCAGTAAAGTTGCATGCAAAACTATCGGCTGTAAGGTTAATTTGGGGGGTGGCTGCAGCAGGGCAGAGAGTTAAAGGTATCAAAGAAACACCTGGGATTGTGAGAGAATGAGCTAATAAGAGAAGAAAAGTATGACTATTTGGCAAGGGCAAGGGCTGCGCTGTATGAACGCAACATGAATTTGTAGTGACTCTGTGTGAGACTTTCTCCAGCAGCGTTCAGCAGAATGGGAACATCGTTGCAGGTAGTGTGTTGATTTAGTGTGCCACGGTTGGGGGCGTATTTTCACTGAGGTGCGTATGTGGAAAAGGGCTGC
Source organism: Pelobates fuscus (assembly GCF_036172605.1). Lineage (NCBI taxonomy): Eukaryota > Metazoa > Chordata > Amphibia > Anura > Pelobatidae > Pelobates > Pelobates fuscus. The sequence goes on along the minus strand of NC_086327.1, from coordinate 83,053,549 downwards.
AGCGTCCAGGGCTGAGGTGGGGGTAGAGTTATATGAGGGGATAGCCAGTGAGGGACATGAGTAAGCAGGAATGGATAATAGTTGCGAATCAATATCAGCTGACAGCTGCTGGAGGTTTATAGAACTCAGATTCCTTCTGAGTTGAGGGAGGTTTGGCTGAGGTTGTTGGGGAGGGAGATTAGATTTATTTTTTATTTTTTTTAACAAGGAATAAAATAAAAATCTCACCTGTAAGCTACAGTAGTTCTTTTTAGATACAAAGGACACAGTAACAGGGAAGAAATCATTGGGATGCCCAGCAATACTGAACTCAAGGCTTCCGGTCTTGTTTTTAGAGTCAATTACTGGCAGAGTCCATTCCAGTGTGTTCTTGCGGCTGTCATGGTGATAATCTCCATCTATGTCCCCAATAACTGGGGAACCAACTCCAGCCCTGGTAATTAGAAGGAGGCACGTTCAGTCTCGCACACACACAAAAAAAATATAAATAAAAAAGCACAAATTAAAAGTTTAAAATTTTACATTAATTTGAAAGGTGTCTATAAAAAGGATAGTATGGAATAGATAATATGGAGACTTTGGCACTCCAGATTTGGAATATATCTCCCCCGATGCTTTGCCAGCATTATGGCTGAAAGCCTTATGGGAGATGTAGCCCATCTGCAGTGAAGAAGGTTGCCTACCCTGGAAAAGACCGTACTCTAGGATTGCAGGAAAATAAAAGATGGAAATATGCCAATCAACCTCTAGGTGGCATTATTGTAGGAAAAAAAAAAATTATGACGGTTGCCATGCCATTAAAAATCCTTCAGCAGCTTACCTTATTCCAGCGCCAGGCTCCCTCGGTGACCTCTCCTCCCCCGCCGACGTCAGCTCCCGAGTGGAGCGGAATGCGCATATACGGCAAGTGCCGCACGCGCATTCGAACAATCCATAGGAAAGCATTTCTTAATGCTTTCCTATGGACGTGAAGTTCGCCTCCAACGTCGCAGATGCGCCTTTAGCTGCTGTCAGGAAGACTTAACCCCTAATGTAAAGATATGTTTACATCTGAATGGTTAAAACCTGAGGGACTTGGTACCCAGACACCTTTATTGAACTGAAGTGATCTGGGTGACTAAAGTGTCTCTTTGAGCATAAAAAGGTCTGGGATCCTGAGAAAGTAGCTGGTACTTTAAAACATGCCCCTATTTCTTGATTGAAATACATGACTTCTCATACGTTATGGTCGACTTACGGTAGAGGGATAGTAATGACCACATCATTCAGCTCCAGTCTATCCTCTTGCAACTCATATTCTATGTTTACATCACAGCCATTTCCACTTTCTGATGGCCAACAGTTAACTGACGAGAAAGGAAAAAAAATAAATAAATAAAGGCACACATTATGTGGAATATGACAATTTAAAACGTATGTAGTTTGAAGCAGAAAAAACCCACCACAGTGAGAATTCTCATTAATGAGCTGTACTGATGGTAGAGTAGATAAATAATTTAAAGGATCTCTGCTCTCAGAGTTATAAGAATTATGTTGTGATCCTTGTATGAATACTCAGCATCTGAATGGTGGCTAGCTATTACAGCGTGAGTGATAGAACAGCATGCAAAAAAACAAACCAGCCCACTTTTTTTCGGTTTCCAATAAGAGGAGGCAAGCTAGAAAAGCCATACTGTGCTGGGGTATTTGAGTATCCCCCCACAGGATTCATTCACACACACAAAAAACAAAACAAAAAAAAATACAAAAAAAATGTAAAGGAGAAGGTTTTAACATTTATATTTGAAAACAGGATTGCTGGTATATGTATACCACAATCCTAGGTTTGTTGGCTCCTACAATGGTCACACTTAAATCAAACAGAGATTAGGAAAAAGGTCTCACTATTTACTGGTTTCTGTGGAGGTCACTACAGAATCAACAGATTTTGCAGCCAATGAGTGAGCATGAAGGCAAATATTTTAATACATCAGCTCTAAAAGTTATAATGCATTAAAAAGATGTCAATTTGAAACTGGACTGTCTCTTTAATCAGGAATTGCCCACTTTATTTATAAAGTGCATGACAAGGAAACATACAATTTCACAAATTTCAAGCATGTCAAAAAATTTAAAATTTCCATAGAGGGAAACTTTAAGGACGAGACATTAGGAACTTTCTGATTTACTAATCGATGGCAACCAGATGGGTTCTGGTACAGTCTTTGCGCTTTCAATAGGTTAAGGTGTCCCAGCATACTACTATGAAAACCATATTTTCTTTGGCAAAAGGCCACTAATGTGGTCATGACTGTACAAATGTTAAAGTGACACTAGTCACCAAAACAACTTTAGCTTAACCCCTTAAGGACACACGACGTGTGTGACACGTCATGATTCCCTTTTATTCCAGAAGTTTGGTCCTTAAGGGGTTAAGGACCAAACTTCTGTAATAAAAGGGAATCATGACATGTCACATGTCATGTGTCCTTAAGGGGGTTAATGAAGCAGATTTGGGGTATAGATCATGCCCACGCAATAAGACTTAAAAAATAAATCTTTGTTTATGCAGCCCTACGCACACACACACACACCTCCCTATACGTGATTCAAACAGCCTTCCTAAAGACTTCATATGAAGAGTCATCTGATGTTTATGCTTCCTTTATTGTAAACTCTGTTTAATTTAGAATTTCCCATCTCCTGCTCTGTTAATAGCTTTTTAAACTTTGCAGGAGTCTCCTGTTTGTAATTAAAGTTCAATTTCCAGAGCAGGAGATACAAACTTTTTAAGTTACATCTGATTAACAATAAAACCATTTTGTTTTCATGCAGGCTGTGTGGCTAGTGCTATACAAACAAATAAAAAAAAATGATTTAAATCCTGAAGGGCAGTGAAATCTCAGAGGCATGATGTATACACCAAATTAGTTTTTTTGACTATAGTGTCCCTTTAAGGAAATTGCAAATATTGACAGAACCCCCCCCACCCCCCCCCCCCCACAAAAAAAAGTACAAAAAATAAATATGATTAGTGTGCTTGGTACCTTTTGCGCACTTCATGCAAGTTTGATGTTAAAAAGAAGAAAGGTGCTTCTTAAAAAGACTGGACTTCACGATCAAGTGCTACATACGAATGGCAAAGCGTTGGCAAGTTCCATATTTTATTTTAATAGTCACACGAACGCTGCACAATACTGAACGGTGATACAGGAGGATTTCATCAAATACAAAATAACTAAATATTCCCTATAACACTCACTGGTTAGAGGAATGAATGACTCATCGGTTGTCTGTAGTCTCCATTTTAGCACTCCTACGTCACTATTCAGGGGAAAGGATTTTTCTGAGTTTTTTAGTCCAATAACTGAATCTGATGTAAAAAGTTTTTTGTCCACATTAGGGTGAGTCTGCAAGAGATTCCACAAAACATGAGACAAAAAGTTGAATTCACAAAAATACACTTATGTTCCTCAAAGAGAATATGAAAGGTGTAAACATTATTGTATTGCTATTTGACATCAGTTATGTGTAGAGGTTTATATTGGTGTAGGCCAGGGGTGCCCAACAGGTATGTCCCAGGTGTTGTAGAACTACATGTCCCATGATGCTTTGCATGCCTCTAGAACAGGGCTTCCCAAACTTTTATGGCCCGAGACCCACTTTTCAAAATGGTAATTTTTCGAGACCCACTTGCTTTTTTTAATGCATATTTTAAAAAGTGAACACCATGACAATCCGCTTTAGAGGCATACAATTGGCACACCATAGCAATCCGCTTAAGATGTACACCATGGCAATTGCTTTTAGAGGCATAAATCTGGCACACCATAGCAAACAGCTTAAGAGGCATACAATTGGCACACTATAGCAATCCGCTTTAGAGGCATACAGTTGGCATACCATGGCAATCAGCTTTACAGGCATACAATTGAAACATTATGGCAGCTTTAGATGCATAAAATAGGCATACCGTGGCAATCAGCTTTAGATGCATAAAATTGGTACATTATGGCAATCAGCTTTAGATGCATAAAATTGGTACATTATGGCAATCAGCTTTAGAGGCTTACAATTGGCACACCATGGCAATCAGCTTTACAGGCATACAATTGGAACATTATGGCAGCTTTAGATGCATAAAATTGGTACATTATGGCAATCAGTTTTACATGTATAAACTTGGCACATCATGGCAACTTTAGGTGCATAAAATTGGCACACCAGTGCAATCAGTTTTAGAGGCTTACAAATGGCACACTATGGCATCCAGGTTTAGAGGCATACAATTGGAACATCAGGGCAGCTTTAAATACATAAACTTGGCACACCATGGCAATCAGCTTTAGATGCATAAACTTGGCATATCATGGCAATCACTTTTAGATGTATAAACTTGGCACATCATGGCAATCAGCTTCAGAGGCATACAATTGGCAACCAGTCAGATGCATTAAATTGGCACTCCATGGCAATCAGCTTTAAAAGCATACAATTGGCACACCATGGCAATCAGCTTTAGATGCATAAAATTGGCATATCATGGCAGTTTTAGATGCATAATGTTGATATATCATGGAGTTTTAGAAGCAGAATCTTTGCATATCATGGCAATCAGTTTTAGAGGCATACAACTGCTTACTCACAGACTCAGTCAGAATCAGACGTTGTGTCCTGCTCATCCAGGCCCCTCACATTGATTACCCCAGTGGTGGAACTAATGTAGAGAGAGCCCTGGTGCAAGTATGCTTTCTGGGGCCCCCTCTAGTGCAAGTGTGGCCAAAAGGTAGATCTCCATCTGTCGGAGAACTTCAACAATGCTATGCCTGCTGGGAATCTACCATTTGCCCATCGTTGCAGGGTTATATTTGTGAGCAGTGTTTGAGCGTTTAAATGTAAGCATGTTTGTGTATTAAAGGACCACTATAGTGCCAGGAAAACAAACTCGATTTCCTGGCACTAAAGTGCCCCGAGGGTGCCCCCACCCTCAGGGTCCCATTCCCACCAGGCTGAAGGGAGAGAAAGGGGGTTAAAAACTCACCTTTCTCCAGCGCCGGGCTCCCTCGGCGCTGGGGACTCTCCTCCTTTAGCCGTCATCGGCTGAATGCGCATGCGCGGCAAGAGCCGTGCGCGCATATAGCCAGTCCATAGGAAAGCATTCTCAATGCTTTCCTATGGACGCTGGCGTCTTCTCACTGTGAAAATCACAGTAAGAAGCGCTGAAGCGCCTCTAGCAGCTGTCAATGAGTCAGCCACTAGAGGCTGGATTAACCCATTTGTAAACATAGCAATTTATCTGAAACTGCTATGTTTACAGCAGGCAGGGTTAATCCTAGATGGACCTGGCACCCAGACCACTTCATTAAGCTGAAGTGGTCATTTAAGTATGTGTGTGCATGTATGGGAGTGTTTGTATGTACTGTTGCCATTGGAATGTAGTGGTGTACTTGTTTGTAATGTTTGCGTCTGAACGCAGGGGTGTTTGAATGTAGTGCTGGACTTTAAATGCAGGTGTGCTTTTTGTGTGTAGTGTCGGTGTTTGAATGAAGGGGTGTTTGTATATCATTTTAGTGTTTTAAAACATGGGTGTGTTTGTATGTAATGTTTGCGTTTGATTGCAGTGCGTGTGTAGTGGATGCAGTGTGTGTATATTGTGTATATAAAATATACATATACACAATGTATGTTTGGATGTAAGCTTGTTTTTTGCATGGAGTATGTGTGCAGTGTATACACATACAGAGACACACACATACACATACTGACACAGCGATACACACACAATGACACTTATTTTCCTACACACAGATACACATACACACTGACACACAAATACACACACACTGACACAAAAGGAGACTCAGATACACATACACGCAGAGACAGGTGAGGGTGACCGTGTGGTAGGGAGTGTGTGTGCAGGTAACAGTGTAGGGGGGCAGGGTGAAAAAGGGTTACAGTGGGCGGCGGGCAGGGGGAGAAAGTGTTACAGTGGGTGGGCAGGGGGAGAAAGGGCTACAGTGTGGGTGGGCAGGGGGAGAAAGGGCTACAGTGTAGGGGGCAGGGGGAGAAAGGGCTACAGTGTAGGGGGCAGGGGGAGAGAGGGCTACAGTGGGGGCAGAGGGAGAGAGGGCTACAGTGGGGGGGGGGCAGGGGGAGAGAGGGCTATTTTCCTACACACAGATACACATACACTCATGTAAACAGATACACACTGACACACAAATACACACACACTGACACAAAAGGAGACTCAGATACACATACACGCAGAGACAGGTGAGGGTGACCGTGTGGTAGGGAGTGTGTGTGCAGGTAACAGTGTAGGGGGGCAGGGTGAAAAAGGGTTACAGTGGGCGGCGGGCAGGGGGAGAAAGTGTTACAGTGGGTGGGCAGGGGGAGAAAGGGCTACAGTGTGGGTGGGCAGGGGGAGAAAGGGCTACAGTGGGGGCAGAGGGAGAGAGGGCTACAGTGGGGGGGGGCAGGGGGAGAGAGGGTTACAGTGGGGGGGGCAGGGGGAGAGAGGGCTACAGTGGGGGGGGCAGGGGGAGAGAGGGCTACAGTGGGGGGGGCAGGGGGAGAGAGGGCTACAGTGGGGGGGCAGGGGGAGAGAGGGCTACAGTGGGGGGGCAGGGGGAGAGAGGGCTACAGTGGGGGGGCAGGGGGAGAGAGGGCTACAGTGGGGGGGCAGGGGGAGAGAGGGCTACAGTGGGGGGGCAGGGGGAGAGAGGGCTACAGTGGGGGGCAGGGGGAGAGAAGGCTACAGTGGGGGGCAGGAAGAAAATGGGTTACAGTGGGGGAGCAGGGAGAGCAGGCGTTAGTGTGGGGGGCAGGGAGAGCAGGGGTTACAGTGGGGAGAGGGGGCAGGGAGAGAAGGGGTTACAGGGTGGGGAGGGAGAGGGGGCAGAGAGTGAAGCGGTTACAGTGTGGGGAGGGGGAGGGGGCAGGGAGTGAAGGGGTTACAGGGTGGGGAGGGGGACAAGGAGTGAAGGGGTTACAGGGTGGGGAGGGGGGCAGGGAGTGAAGGGGTTACAGGGTGGGGAGGGGGCAGGGAGTGGAGGGGTTACAGGGTGGGGAGGGGTACAGGGAGTGGAGGGGTTACAGGGTGGGGAGGGGTACAGGGAGTGGAGGGGTTACAGGGTGGGGAGGGGGCAGGGAGTGGAGGGGTTACAGGGAGTGAAGGGGTTACAGGGTGGGGAGGGGTACAGGGAGTGAAGGGGTTACAGGGTGAGGAGGGGGGAAGGGAGTGAAGGGGTTACAGGGTGGGGAGGGGGGCAGGGAGTGAAGGGGTGCAGGGAGTGAAGGGGTTACATGGTGGGGAGGGGGGCAGGGAGTGAAGGGTTACAGGGTGGGGAGGGGTGCAGGGAGTGAAGGGGTTACATGGTGGGGAGGGGGGCAGGGAGTGAAGGGGTTACATGGTGGGGAGGGGGGCAGGGAGTGAAGGGGTTACAGGGTGGGGAGGGGGCAGGGAGTGAAAGGGTTACAGGGTGGGGAGGGGAGGGGAAGGGGTTACAGTTTGGGGGGGGGTAAGGAGAAAATTATTCACATTAGGGGGCAGGATCTGGGGGCTGTGTCCTACCTTCATTTAATTCCCTGGTGGTCCAGTGTCTCCCTGGTGGTCCAGTGGGGTAACTCTCCGGTCTGAGCTCCGCCGGGTGCAGAGCTGCAGACAGTGTAATAAGAGTCTTGCGAGCTCCCTGAGTGTTGCCATGGTAACGCTCTGGGAGCTCGCGAGACTCCTATCACACGGTCTGCAGCTCTGCACCCGGCGGAGCTGCAGACCGGAGCTGCTGGGCAGACTGACTGGAGGGAGCCCGGCGGCATACAGGGCAAGCCGCCGGGCCCCCTCCTTATGTCAGTCTGCCTGACTGACTGCCCGGCGGCCCTGGATGTGTGGGTCAGCGCGACCCACTGGGAATCGCCCTGCGACCCACCAGTGGGTCGCGACCCACACTTTGGGAACCGCTGCTCTAGAATGACAAAGCATCATGGCAGCTGAAGTTCTAAAACATCTTGGGATCTACCTATTGGACACAGCCATTGTAGAATGACTAATTTTAAAGAGAATGTAACCAGCTTGCCAAAAGTAAAGCATCATTTGGTAAATTAGGCAGAGTGTGCTCTAGGTGGGTTAGCCAAGCACAATGAGTGTTTCATTTAAAGGAACACTATAGTCACCTAAATTACTTTAGCTAAATAAAGCAGTTTTAGTGTATAGATCATTCTCCTGCAATTTCACTGCTCAATTCACTGTCATTTAGGAGTTAAATCACTTTGTTTCTGTTTATGCAGCCCTAGCCACACCTCCCCTGGCTATGATTGCATGAAAAAAAAAACTGGTTTCACTTTCAAACAGATGTAATTTACCTTAAATAATTGTATCTTAATCTCTAAATTGAACTTTAATCACATACAGGAGGCTCTTGCAGGGTCTAGCAAGCTATTAACATAGCAGGGGATAAGAAAATCTTAATTAAACAGAACTTGCAATAAAGAAAGCCTAAATAGGGCTCTCTTTACAGGAAGTGTTTATGGAAGGCTGAGCAAGTCACATGCAGGGAGGTGTGACTAGGGTTCATAAACAAAGGGATTTAACTCCTAAATGGCAGAGGATTGAGCAGTGAGGCTGCAGGGGCATGTTCTATACACCAAAACTGCTTCATTAAGCTAAAGTTGTTCAGGTGACTATAGTGTCCCTTTAAGTCCAAGTTAAACAAAATTGAAAATTATAATGTTGCATAGAGACAGCCAGTTAATGTATTTAATCTTTGTACGTAAAGCAACTGTTATTTCACTATTGTCGGTCACTGTTAACAGGTCTTTATTTATAAAAGGGATAGTTATTCTCATATGCCTCACCTGGAGCTGTACACCTTTTTTATCTTCATTGTCAATGTGAACACGAATCCTTCCATACTTGTCATCGGTCACTCTAAGCATTATTAGACCATGGACTTCCATATTCTGTAGTCCACCATCCCGACTGCAGGTCAGTGAGATTTTCTCCTCGATCTTTAAATGGACACTATGGGTAGGAAAGGCAACAGTTAGTCAAAAGAGACAATATAAAATACAAACCCCAAAACAAAAAGCACACAGCTGTATTGTTTTTAAAAAATTTAATTCTGTAGGAATACAGACCTTTCCATGTTGACAGGTGGGGAAAGCACCTTGGCGACCTCTGAAGGTCTCTTGCCAGAAGATGGAGTAACAATGGTCTCCCCTTCAGATTTAAGTTTGTCCACAAAGTGGTCCACTTCCTTCCCTTTGGCCCCAAGTTTCAGGGCTTTGCTCGAACCAGAAGATCTGAAAAATTAAGCAATTAACAAATACTTTGGCAACATGTCTCTATAGATTACCATCATACCACTCCTAAGAACACAAAAATCCTGTAAATTCCATAAACCTAATTACTCCAAACGGTTTCAGTAACCATCTCCTTCTCTTATGTACCTGGATGGTATAGGAGCAGTCTTAGTCTTTTCTGGCTCCATGATGGTCTCGGTAATTATGGTGGCTGCACTGCTAGAAATAGAGGAACTGCCTGAGCCAAATCCACCAAATCCTGGAGGCTTTTTGCCATGGCGTTCTGCATCTCTCCTTGCCTGTTGCAGTTCTTTGGCCTTACGTCTCATCTCTGCCTTTGCTTCTCGTTCCTGGGTCTGTAAGAAGCCAGGGGATTATGCTATAGTAAAGAAGAGAAGCTTATTTACATATGGTTCTCATGTTAAGTTGCAGAACTAGTCTCACCTCTCTGACGGCCCTAAACACCTTCTCTTCATGAGAGTCCATTTCTGTGAATGTCCTTATCTGGGCCAGGTTTACGTTTTCTCTGTAGCCCAGCGCAACAATCTCATCAAATGCAAAGATTAGGTCAAAACAATGGTCTGAGATTTCGGTTTCCTCCAGAGCTCTGCAATATTCAGGAATCTGGGAAGAAGAGAATGCCACCAATTTGTAATATTAATTTATTATGAAATCATTTCCTACTCACAGGCATACCAGACAGAGAATCATAAAAGAAATAATCTAGGCACTATAACAACTTCAGTTTATTGAAGAGGTTATGGTACTAGGACCAAGTCATTGTGGCTGTATGTTTGAGAAATCTTTAAAAACATTCTTTTAAAATGAAGCTTACAAATTCACTTTACAGATCAGTTGACCAAAGAGTTCCCAACTGACAAGCTCTTGCAAGTCCAAAAATTGCCTCATTTGTGTGATGATTGATGCTTGGCATATCTGGCAGCATGCAGCACCAGAGACACAGGGACAACCTTTGGACTCATTTGTTTCTGGGAAGCAGATTCTCCAAGTCAGCAGTCATATACAATAGTTGGCATAAGAGCCAGAACGCAATTCCAGACTCTTTGACCAATAAAGCTTGGAAGAAGAGTTAAAGCTTTGCTATTTTGTCAGTGTGACAAGTTTGTCAAACAAAGCTGCAGGGGCATAAACACTTTATTCATTTGAAATGGTTATGGTGTCTAGAGTGTTCTTTAAAAGGAGTGACACTTACCACGCGGGAAAAAAGTCTGAGTGTCTCCAAATCCTCAAGAATGTTACTATTCTTGGTGGTGATGAGAACCATGTAGAGTTTTTCCATAGGCTGGTAAACATACCGCACACTCTCTGTTTCCACAAATGTGTGTTGTTTTCCTGTGTTCATGAGCTTGGGGAAGGCAGCTAACAGCCCTTCAATCCGCGTGCGGGTCATTTCAACAAACTGCCGCGAGACAATGGCTTTACCAGCCTTTGTACAGACGGCTGCAGCCAGCAGCACCTGAAGCAGGACAGAATAAGATTGAGAACATTCCTTTATTAGGAGACAGTCACATGATTATCCACTCAGATTCAAATCTCTTTATTACATACTACCCCAGAACACGTCAGTACAGAATAATTTATGAACATACAGGAATTCTATAATGTTCAGAAAAGATTTACAAAGAATTAGTAATAGGTCACATAAAGGCCAAAACTACTCTTTATGGATGTTGTTGTTGCCAAGTATGCAAAATAATTAATGTGAGTGGTTATTTTGGTAGCCTCCAGACCTTACTTTATATTTCTGAAAGTTTGGAAAGCTTACGTAGATTTTAGACAGCACTGGTACAAACACGGGCAGTGATCGTTGCCATTGGCATATAGCAAGGATCAACAAATCCACACCACAAAGTCTCCACGGTAGCAAAAATGGAACGTGGCACAGAGAATATGTGCTAAAGATCTTCTAAAGACGATTGTGGAGAATTTGGCCCAACAATGGATTCATTGTAAATTTGAACCCCCTTTATGTAGACCTTTCAAAAAAAAATGCAAACAAAAAAAACCTGCCTGGTGCCCAAAAGGGCATTTACACTTAAACATATTACAGTGAAAAAAGGTTGGGGAAACCCTTTAAAGCGACTGTCACCTTTGGCGATCTTTGATATTTTGCAAAGACCGGAGATAGTGACCGCTCAGCTTGCATTCCAGTAGCCCCAGGTGCAGGGAAAGATAGTTTTTAACTTACCTTAATCTGTCTCTCATGGGTGCTGTAAACATTTTCTGCAAGGTCCTCTTTAGTTCCTGGCGCACCCAGGGCCGGATTAACATAGGGGCTGATGGAGCTGCAGCTCCAGGCCCAGGCCCATGGAATAGGCCCATTTAAAAAAAAAAAAATTAAACATTTTTTTTTTTTTTACTCTGCAATACCAGCACAGGCCAGTAGAGGTCACTGTGTATGGAGCGAGGCAGGGATAGGAAGTTACAGCATCTCCTTGCCTCTCTCTCTACTCACTGATCCACGGGGAGCAACTACACAGCACAGAGAGTCCAAACAGCAGCTCCCAGCCTGCAGAGACAGACTACAGCTCATTTATGTGAAGGATGGGGGAAAGGCAGCAGGGAGACATGGGGACACTGAGACACTAGGGGACACATGGGGACACAGACACTAGGGGACACTGAGACACTAGGGGACACGTGGGGACACAGACACTGTGGGACACGTGGGGACACTGAGACACTAGGGGACACTGAGAACTAGACCACACTAGGGGGCACTGTGAGACATAGGGACACTGTCACACATGGGGCACTGTGAGACATAGGTAGATGCATAGGGACACAATGTCTCCATGTCTCCCAGCCAGTGTCTTAGTGTCCCCATGGCTCCCAGTGTTCCCTAGTCTCCCAGTGTCTGTGTCCCATGTCTCCCAGTGTCCCCAAATGTCTGCGTCCCCATGTCTCCCAGCGTCCCTATGTCTCCCAACCAGTGTCCCTAGTATCTCAGTGTCCCCATGTCTCCGAGTGTCTCTGTCCCCATGTTTCTGTGTCCCTAGTGTCCCCATGTCTCCCAGTGTCCCCAAATGTCTGTGTCCCATGTCTCCCAGTGCCCCATGTCTCCCAGTGTCCCCAAGTGTCTCAGTGTACCCATGTCTCCCAGTGTCCCCTAGTCTCCCAGTGTCTGTGTTCCCATGTCTCTGTGTCCCAAGTGTCTTAGTTTCCCCAAATGTCTGTGACCATATGTCTCCCAGTGCCTGTGTCCCCATGTCTCTGTGTCCCTAGTGTCTGTGACCCCATTTCTCCCAGTGTCCCCAAATGTCTGTGTCTCCATGTCTCCCAGTGTGCCCATGTCTTTATCCTCTAGTGCCCTCATGTCTCCCAGTGTCTCAGTGCCCCCATGTCTCCCAGTGTCCCCATGTTTCCCACTGTCCCCAAGTGTCTCAGTGTCCCCATGTCTCTCAGTGTCCCCATGTCTCTCAGTGTCCCCATGTCTCTCAGTGTCCCCATGTCTCTCAGTGTCCCCATGTCTCCCAGTGTAACTGGGTCTCTCAGTTTCACCTAGTATCCTAGTGACACGGGACACACTGAGACATGGGGACACTGGGAGAAATGGGGACAGAGACACTGGGAGACTAGGGGACTGGGCGACATGGGGACACTGACACTATGATACATAGGGACACTGATGCCAGGCTGGCCTTCCAATTCTTTAGACAGACATGCCCCCTTTTTGGGCATGTTCACCCCTTATGGCAGTTCTGGTCACGTGATTTGCATCAGCGGCCCACCAATTAACCCCTCCCATTGACTTCCTGCTTCACTGGACACTGCTGTTAGGGGGTATGGATTTACTTGAAAGATTAAAGCATAAATTAGATAAAGAGATTAGCATCGAGTATGTCATTTCTTATAGCTGCATCCTTTGAGTTTTCCTCCAACACCAACTCCATCAGATACATGACGATTGAGAGGTATGACTGTTTTAGTGTTCTTGGTCAATAAGATTCTGTAATTAGGCCCCATCATAATTGTCAGCACCAGGCCCACTGGGCTCTTAATCTGGCCCTGGGCGCACCTCATCTGCCAGCAGCAAATGTCTGCATTGTACGCTCACACATGCACACAAGTACAGCACTTATGTCTATGGAGGATTCCACCATAAAAAGTGCCTTTCTTCCCATAAGGCAGCTCAATTTTTTTTAAAAAAACATATACAAGACAAAGTATTCAATTTAGGTGTGGCTCTATGTGTGGTTAATTAGGTATTCAAGGGAGAGTGGATAATACAATTTTCACCTAAAGGGACACTGTAGGCACCCAGACAACTTCAGCTGACGTGGTCTGGGTGCAAAATCCCATCACCCTTAACCATGAGCATGTAATTATTGCAGTTTTAATAAAGTGACAGAATGAGTTATGTCAGGTAAAATGGAAGGGGGTCCATCTATATATAGAAAAGAGCAGAGCCGGCACTACCTTCACCTCGGGTGCTGGCTCAATGAGGGAACAGCTGCCTGAAAATAGGGAAAGAGAGAGGGAGTATGGATAAAAGGGAGACATATGGGTGGATGGGGAGGGGGGGGGAGAGAGGAGAGACATATGGGTGGAAGGGGAGGGGGGGAGAGACATGGGTGGAAGGGGGGGGAGAGGAGAGACATGGGTGGAAGGGGGGGAGAGGAGAGACATGGGTGGAAGGGGGGGAGAGGAGAGACATGGGTGGAAGGGGGGGAGAGGAGAGACATGGGTGGAAGGGGGGGAGAGGAGAGACATGGGTGGAAGGGGGGGAGAGGAGAGACATGGGTGGAAGGGGGGGGAGAGGAGAGACATGGGTGGAAGGGGGGGGAGAGGAGAGACATGGGTGGAAGGGGGGGGAGAGGAGAGACATGGGTGGAAGGGGGGGGAGAGGAGAGACATGGGTGGAAGGGGGGGGAGAGGAGAGACATGGGTGGAAGGGGGGGGAGAGGAGAGACATGGGTGGAAGGGGGGGAGAGGAGAGACATGGGTGGAAGGGGGGGAGAGGAGAGACATGGGTGGAAGGGGGGGAGAGGAGAGACATGGGTGGAAGGGGGGGAGAGGAGAGACATGGGTGGAAGGGGGGGGGAGAGGAGAGACATGGGTGGAAGGGGGGGGAGAGGAGAGACATGGGTGGAAGGGGGGGGAGAGGAGAGACATGGGTGGAAGGGGGGGGAGAGGAGAGACATGGGTGGAAGGGGGGGGAGAGGAGAGACATGGGTGGAAGGGGGGGGAGAGGAGAGACATGGGTGGAAGGGGGGGAGAGGAGAGACATGGGTGGAAGGGGGGGGAGAGGAGAGACATGTGTGGAAGGGGGGGGAGAGGAGAGACATGTGTGGAAGGGGGGGGAGAGGAGAGACATGTGTGGAAGGGGGGGGAGAGGAGAGACATGGGTGGAAGGGGGGGGGAGAGGAGAGACATGGGTGGAAGGGGGGGGGAGAGGAGAGACATGGGTGGAAGGGGGGGGAGAGGAGAGACATGGGTGGAAGGGGGGGGAGAGGAGAGACATGGGTGGAAGGGGGGGGAGAGGAGAGACATGGGTGGAAGGGGGGGAGAGGAGAGACATGGGTGGAAGGGGGGGGAGAGGAGAGACATGGGTGGAAGGGGGGGGAGAGGAGAGACATGGGTGGAAGGGGGGGGAGAGGAGAGACATGGGTGGAAGGGGGGGGAGAGGAGAGACACGGGTGGAAGGGGGGGGAGAGGAGAGACACGGGTGGAAGGGGGGGGAGAGGAGAGACACGGGTGGAAGGGGGGGAGAGGAGAGACACGGGTGGAAGGGGGGGAGAGGAGAGACACGGGTGGAAGGGGGGAGAGGAGAGACACGGGTGGAAGGGGGGGAGAGGAGAGACACGGGTGGAAGGGGGGGAGAGGAGAGACACGGGTGGAAGGGGGGGAGAGGAGAGACACGGGTGGAAGGGGGGAGAGGAGAGACACGGGTGGAAGGGGGGAGAGGAGAGACACGGGTGGAAGGGGGGAGAGGAGAGACACGGGTGGAAGGGGGGAGAGGAGAGACACGGGTGGAAGGGGGGAGAGGAGAGACACGGGTGGAAGGGGGGGAGAGGAGAGACACGGGTGGAAGGGGGGAGAGGAGAGACACGGGTGGAAGGGGGGAGAGGAGAGACATGGGTGGAAGGGGGGGAGAGGAGAGACATGGGTGGAAGGGGGGGGAGAGGAGAGACATTGGTGGAAGGGGGGGGAGAGGAGAGACATTGGTGGAAGAGGGGAGGGAGGAGAGACATGGGTGGAAGGGGGGAGGGAGGAGAGAGGAGAGACATGGGTGGAAGGGTGTAATAAAAGGAGTAGAGATTGAGAGTTGTAAAAATAAAAGGAGCCATAAAAAGTGATAAAGGAGAGATGCAAGCCTTAAAGTAAGAGAGGAGGATAACTTGAGAGAGGTGTGAAATAAAAGGAAAGTGATAAAGGAGAGAGGGACGTTGAGAAAGAAGAAAGTGATGAAGGAGGACTCATATTGCCACCAAAAAGAAAGGATGTTACAGTTGGTGCTTGTAATGAAAATATAAAAAGACGAAAAGCCATAACATTAGAAACAAAACTGCACATCATAACAGACCATAATGATGGAAATACCACTAAAGAATTAGCTACCAAATATTCACTAAGTAAATCAACTGTGAGTACAATTTTGAAAGGCAGAAAAATATTTAAAGTAAAAAATGTGCAATCCCTACATTCTACTTGGATACAAAGGACAATGAAAGCCTTATACCTTGTATGGAAAAAACTTTTAACAGCATGGATAAGTGATCAAAAATGGATGGCTCCATATGCCTGTTACCTATGCTACCAATTGTGCTAAAGCTTTGTCACTTTTTGAGATGCTGAAACAAAGAAAAGGAGGCAACGTTGAAGAAAAATTTTTTGCAAGCTGTGGGTGGTTTGAACGTTAAAAAAAAAAAAAAAAAAAAAAAAAAGGAACTGGTTGGCATAACAAAAATCCTTGGAGAATCTGCAAGTGTTGATACCGAAGCAGTTAAATTATTTCCTGCTAAGTTGGCAAGAGGGCAATTACTCGCCATCACAGGTTTTCAATGTGGATGAAACCGGTCTCTTTTGGAAGCGCATGCCATCAAGAAGCTACATTGCAAAAGAAGAATCATCAATGCCCAGTTTTAAACCAGCGAAAGATCGACTAACTTTATTGCTTGGTGGAAATGCAGCTGGAGACTAAGTTAAAACCCATGATGGTGCATCGTGCAGAAAATCCTAGGGCACTTAAAGGAATTGTGAAAAGCACACTGCCAGTCATATGGAAAGCCAATAAAAAAGGTTGGGTTACTGCTTCGCTGTTTGAAGATTGGTTCTCACAATATTTTGTACCTGAAGTGAAAAAATATTGTGAAGATAAATCAATACCTTCAAGTTATTCTGCTTGTAGATAATGCACTCGGTCATCCACCCTCTCCAACATCAATACCCTAATGTCAAAGTCATATTCTTGCCACCAAATACAACTTCCATTTTGCAACCAATAGACATTTAAAGCACTGTACCATCGTCAGACATTTGAAATGTTGATTAAAGCAACGGATAACGAGACAGGTTCAAGTCTTAAAATTTTTTGGAGAAAATCAGTTAAAATTTTAGATGCAATAAAAATTACAGCATATGCCTGGAACAAAATTTCAGGAGACAACCATTAAAAGGTGTTTGGAAAAAGCTCTGCCCTCAGTTGTTTGGTACGAATGTTTAAGGGTTTGAAGAACCAGCAAAAATTGTACAGCAGGACACAGAAGCAATCTTTACTCTTGCCAACCTTGGACCTGGATGTCTCTGCAACAGACAAATGACCTTCTTGAAGCGCACAAGGAAGAACAAGAGGAAGTTGAAGAGGTAGAAGATGTTACAGCACCTGTAACGCCTGTTCTTTCTTTCACTTTGAAAGGCCTCGAGGAAGCATTTCAACACAGAAAAGGCAATTAATATTTTTGAGTCACAAGATTCTAACTGAGAGAATTACCAAAGTTGCTAGAGATCTAAGCAATATGCCTGCTATAAAGAAATTTACAACGAAAAGAAAAGAATGTGTTGGAAGCAAACCACTATCACAGCTGGTCTACAGAAAGCCGCTGGGACTAGTTCTGTCTCAAACGAACCAGATACAAGTGAGGTGCAGCCTTCAACAAGTACCAAACAACTGAGGGTGGCCTGTGCGGTGTCCCATTCATCAAGTGCAACCGGTCTCTCCATTGATCATGATTTGATGAAGAATTCAATATGGAATGTATTTCTTTAATGTTCCTACAACATATATGTATTTGTACTTAATAATTTAGGTTTTCTATAGTAAAATTTCTTGGTCAGGAATGGAACCTATGCTTATTACATTGCAGTCTATGGGAAATTAGTACTCACTTTATGAACTAGGCTTCGGAAGCAATTAGTTTGTAAAGTCAGGAAGTGTATATGTATGCATGTATATACCCCCCCCCAAAAAGAAAAAAAACACAGATATATCTCTATATCACACACACCGTTTACTGTATATGTTAGGCTGTGGCCTGGAGTTGTGGGAGGGGTTACCTGGCTATTTTAACCCAGTTAGCCCCCCTCAACTGGACAGTTGCTGCTCGATATTTACAGGCCTACCCGAGCATTGGTTCATTACACCACAACCGACTTTGCACCAGACACAGCTGTTGTCCCCAACACAAATATATATCTATCTCTATCTATCTATATCTATCTATTTCATAGAGTCTGTAGTCTTACACTACAGCAGGCTGCCAGTGATTAGGTTGCTTTGAGTTTTCCTTTCACAGTGTTTAAATGTAGAACATGGGTTAAAATTCAAGGATGGCAAGTGTTAAATGAATCCTCCCTCCACTGCCAATGAAGTTAGTCAGTCATGTTTGAACACAGCAGCTTATTAAAACATATACATATATAGCATAACCGTTATCTACAGATGTCAGAAGTGGCATTAAACATGGAAATCGAGCAGTTTCAAGTTTTTTAAAAAGGCACGTACCACTGGACCCCTACGTCTGCCCTTTATTTTGCTCTGGCACTGTGAAGGCTAAAATGAAGAGCTGGGGAAATAGCATTTAGACCTGGCTAGGAGCCTAGTACTTAAAGAAACACTCCATTTTTATTAATAACTATATTTATAATGCAGGCGTGTTGACAAATCTCTTGGGCCTCCTTTCATCACAGTACCTGCAAAAATAAAGAGTAATTGGGGGGGCGGAGCTTGATGGTGGAACTGACCTCTGGCGAAATAGCAAACTATCTGTCAGATATCCATTACATCACATGAGTGCCTTGAGTGAAAGGTCTGAATCACAGAAGGGCATTACACTCTACTGATCAATGCCCTTCTTGTTTGGCCAAGCCATGAAACAGCAGTGCTGCAATGTATGGGCCTACTTATCCCCATACCATACAGGCATTGGAAGCCTCAGAAGAGTCTCAGAGCACGGAGGAGAACTCGGCTAGAGGGACTCCCAGAGTAACAAGAGATTGGCACTCTGCTGCAAAAACAGGTGAACACTAACCTCTGGCGAAGACCGCGAGGCCAGCCATATGTCACCAGATGCTTGCAGGCCGGATCTACTATCAGCACCCCCAGTATCAGGTACTGCCTTAGCACCTTCAGGGGCTCCTGAGACATCAGCCCTGGCAACTAAACAAGACATTTAAAATACTCCATGATATACAAAAGCGATTTGTTGAAGATACCGCAGTTGCTAAAATGAACATTTCAAGTGGTTACTGACTGTTTCAAAGCCACAGATTTACAGTCTGGCTTGTCATCTCTAAAACACTTTTCACAGCCTAC
Organism: Pelobates fuscus; assembly: GCF_036172605.1. Lineage (NCBI taxonomy): Eukaryota > Metazoa > Chordata > Amphibia > Anura > Pelobatidae > Pelobates > Pelobates fuscus. The sequence continues at coordinate 83,034,489 of NC_086327.1, read as the reverse complement.
ACAATTCCCATAACCTCAATATTCAGGTGGCCTTCCTTGAAGAAAAAAGTAGACACTGCTAAATCAAACTATAAGGTATTCCTGATACTATTTCTGCAGAGGAAGTACCTCACTACCTACGACTCCAGAGGAAGTACCTCACTACCTACGACTCCAGAGGAAGTACCTCACTACCTACGACTCCAGAGGAAGTACCTCACTACCTACGACTCCAGAGGAAGTACCTCACTACCTACGACTCCAGAGGAAGTACCTCACTACCTACGACTCCAGAGGAAGTACCTCACTACCTACGACTCCAGAGGAAGTACCTCACTACCTACGACTCCAGAGGAAGTACCTCACTACCTACGACTCCAGAGGAAGTACCTCACTACCTACGACTCCAGAGGAAGTACCTCACTACCTACGACTCCAGAGGAAGTACCTCACTACCTACGACTCCAGAGGAAGTACCTCACTACCTACGACTCCAGAGGAAGTACCTCACTACCTACGACTCCAGAGGAAGTACCTCACTACCTACGACTCCTGGTATCTTTCCTCCTACCTCCAACTCAAGCTAAAAAAAAAAAAATAGTTTTTGATGGTGTTTACTGCATCAACAAACCTCCACAGGAACCAGCATGGGTATCCCGAGATGTCATAGTCAGGTTATCATCCTCCCAAGACAAAACAGCATATAATGCTGACCTTACAAGGCAAGAGCCATACACATTTGAATCTGTGTAGATCACCGTTTACCAAGACCTCACCAGAGCTACACTCCGATGGCAAAGATCCCTTCGCACAATCACAATCCAAATGCAAGAGGCCATTATATCATATTGCTGGACAATGCAGAGGTGCCTCTCTGTCACCCACAACGGACCTGTCCTTAAAATCTCATCAGGAGGCTCCATCTTTTCTTGGGATTTACCACACCACCGCCGGATCCCTCGTGGTTTACCACCACTCGAAACTGGGATCTAAACACTCGGTGCGTTTTGTGCCCAGAAGGGGCTAGGTCTCTGATCCGGGGACTTGACACAGGTGTACCCTAATGGCTCGCTCACACCATTTTATGTAATGCTTATTGGTCGGCTTTCAACCCCCCTCTTCCCTTTCATATTGTTATACTTGTTTAAGCTCTACAGATGGATAAGGGTCCTAATTATGAACCAGTGGCTTTATGCCACACACAGCTCTAACCACATTACTTAGGCATAATATTCTCTCTTCCCCTTGCTGCCCCATGGTTAGGGGTACCACTTCACTTGAGCTCATCTGGTCTATATAGGTTCTCTAATGTTAAATATTTGTCAGAGATGGCTATGAGAATCTTTTTCATTCCCCAATTCGCTGAGTCCAGGGTCTACCTCCTCCAGCCAAGCCAAGCACATATAGTGGAAATTAGCCTACTGTGGGTGAACTGCAGGTTTCTTTTTTGTTTTATTTTAATTGCAACCTCCTAAACTACTGTATATAGAGGGTTCAACAGCACATCAACCTGATGGTTTACATTAAAACAGTGAAGGATCAACCACTACAGACACTAGTCAAAGGGAGTAATGACTCCCATCCTCGAGATCAGAGTAATCCTTCCCACCCTATGGCTTCAATAATGATAACTCTAGCAGGCAAACTGGTGTCTCACTTAGATAGGACACCCAAAAGCATTCCATAACCTATGTTCCATCATAGTGCAAGTCACTAGTCCCTGATCATTATCAAACTACATTAGTAACCCTTGCAGCTATGAACCCTTACTTTCTAGATCTCGTATCTGACATAACTACACACTTGTTATTCCTCTTCAAGTTAACTACTATTCTAGTAAAAAAATATATATATATATATTAATAAGTGCAGCACTATTTGACATACAACGTCCATCCAGTACTTAATTTAGGTTATTACTGTTTTGTCTATGCCTGACTGGATACCGTATTTAATTCTGCAGTGTAAAAATAAAGAAGCCAAGCTCTGCTCACCTGGAGATAGTCAGTACAGATGGTCCCCCAGCCTACAAAATGCTTCCAGAGAAGCATTGGGAGGCAGGGTGCATGTGTGGCATACATTGCTGTGCATCTGCAGTGCTTCTCAGAGAAACATTGAATCCAACGTTTCTCTGTGAGAAGCACTGCCTTCCACTTTAGTAATTAGAAATAGCTAAATCCAAGATGTCTGCTAGCTCAGAGGAGATAGATAGATAGATAGATAGATAGATACACACACACTAGGAGCAGTACCAAGCAAATAATTACAGAAAATAAAATTGCTGAAGATTGCTTCTGGTTCCTGAAAGATTCTCACCATACACATAAAAAGCTAAACAAACGTTTTTGCTACAAAATGTATGGATATTTTCCTCCTTCATAAACATATTCCATGTAATCTTTACATGACACATGCAATTTAAGAACTTTTCCCGCAGAGGGAAATTATAAGAACTAAAGGATAGATCTTAGCTCTGCTTTTTTTTCTCATTTGTGTCTCCTAAATGTAAATTTGCATCAAATGCAAGGCTCTGCTGAATCTCAGAAATATGGTGGCCATTTCCTATAAATATTAAAGTATGTGCTTTTTACAATTAGTTTCTGTTCACACAATAGTATACACACACTTCAACAATGTGAATTTAAAGGGTCAGTCTTTGTACTTTGCAATAATACAAAGTGCTATGTGCTTACAACACCCTGAGGCCACTCTCCTTGCCAAGAGTGACATAACTGCAGAGATTTGTAAAAATGGCTACCGCTATAACACAGAGTTCACTAGAGTAGTCAGAGACAAGATGCGGAACAAGATTGCGATAATGAAAGCTGCTAGAAATTTCAAAAGTTGACGGCAGAAGATCCACGTTTGTCCATCTGTATTACAAAATACTCAAGTGTCAGTGCTGTTTAAAATATATAAACAAAATGTGGAGAAAAATATACCATATCTGATATGAGGAATTTACCAAATAACTATAATTGTAAATGTACCACAAGGCTAGATAGTAAGCAGTCAGGCTTCTCCATTATCAGTAATAGATTGTACAGTTTTACTGTAGCTCAATAATGTGTACATCTCTGTAAACCGTGTCAGCAATTAAAAAAATAAGTCAATAACAAGATTAACGTGTAATATCCTAGAAACATTCACAAAACTTCCCCAACAGACTGCTTGTTAACGGAGTTGAGCCCAGGATCATAACTCATTTCACATATTATGACACCATGGTAAATCCATAGAATTGGTAGTCAGACACTGTGTCCATTCCGGATAACTCTTTCATTGACCTGGTCAGATGTAATGAACCAATAATAAGTGTTAGCACTGGATATGCAGTATATCCCATTAACATGGGTCAGTGCTGGATATTCAGTATATCCCAGTAATGTGCTGGATATTCAGTATATCCCACAAACATGGGTCAGTGCTGGATATTCAGTATATCCCATAAACATGGGTCAGTGCTGGATATTCAATATATCCCATATACATGGGTCAGTGCTGGATATTCAATATATCCCATATACATGGGTCAGTGCTGGATATTCAATATATCCCATATACATGGGTCAGTGCTGGATATTCAATATATCCCATATACATGGGTCAGTTCTGGATATTCAATATATCCCATATACATGGGTCAGTGCTGGATATTCAATATATCCCATATACATGGGTCAGTGCTGGATATTCAATATATCCCATATACATGGGTCAGTGCTGGATATTCAATATATCCCATATACATGGGTCAGTGCTGGATATTCAATATATCCCATATACATGGGTCAGTGCTGGATATTCAATATATCCCATATACATGGGTCAGTGCTGGATATTCAATATATCCCATATACATGGGTCAGTGCTGGATATTCAGTATCTCCCATAAACATGGCTCAGTGCTGGATATTCAGTATCTCCCATAAACATGGCTCAGTGCTGGATATTCAGTATCTCCCATATACATGGCTCAGTGCTGGATATTCAATATATCCCATATACATGGGTCAGTGCTGGATATGCAGTATATCCCAGTAATGTGCTCAGTGCTGGATATGCAGTATATCCCAGTAATGTGCTCAGTGCTGGATATGCAGTATATCCCAGTAATGTGCTCAGTGCTGGATATGCAGTATATCCCAGTAATGTGCTCAGTGCTGGATATGCAGTATATCCCAGTAATGTGCTCAGTGCTGGATATGCAGTATATCCCAGTAATGTGCTCAGTGCTGGATATGCAGTATATCCCAGTAATGTGCTCAGTGCTGGATATGCAGTATATCCCAGTAATGTGCTCAGTGCTGGATATGCAGTATATCCCAGTAATGTGCTCAGTGCTGGATATGCAGTATATCCCAGTAATGTGCTCAGTGCTGGATATGCAGTATATCCCAGTAATGTGCTCAGTGCTGGATATGCAGTATATCCCAGTAATGTGCTCAGTGCTGGATATGCAGTATATCCCAGTAATGTGCTCAGTGCTGGATATGCAGTATATCCCAGTAATGTGCTCAGTGCTGGATATGCAGTATATCCCAGTAATGTGCTCAGTGCTGGATATGCAGTATATCCCAGTAATGTGCTCAGTGCTGGATATGCAGTATATCCCAGTAATGTGCTCAGTGCTGGATATGCAGTATATCCCAGTAATGTGCTCAGTGCTGGATATGCAGTATATCCCAGTAATGTGCTCAGTGCTGGATATGCAGTATATCCCAGTAATGTGCTCAGTGCTGGATATGCAGTATATCCCAGTAATGTGCTCAGTGCTGGATATGCAGTATATCCCAGTAATGTGCTCAGTGCTGGATATGCAGTATATCCCAGTAATGTGCTCAGTGCTGGATATGCAGTATATCCCAGTAATGTGCTCAGTGCTGGATATGCAGTATATCCCAGTAATGTGCTCAGTGCTGGATATGCAGTATATCCCAGTAATGTGCTCAGTGCTGGATATGCAGTATATCCCAGTAATGTGCTCAGTGCTGGATATGCAGTATAACCCAGTAATGTGCTCAGTGCTGGATATGCAGTATATCCCAGTAATGTGCTCAGTGCAGGATATGCAGTATATCCCAGTAATGTGCTCAGTGCAGGATATGCAGTATATCCCAGTAATGTGCTCAGTGCAGGATATGCAGTATATCCCAGTAATGTGCTCAGTGCAGGATATGCAGTATATCCCAGTAATGTGCTCAGTGCAGGATATGCAGTATATCCCAGTAATGTGCTCAGTGCAGGATATGCAGTATATCCCAGTAATGTGCTCAGTGCTGGATATTCAGTATATCCCAGTAATGTGCTCAGTGCTGGATATTCAGTATATCCCAGTAATGTGCTCAGTGCTGGATATTCAGTATATCCCAGTAATGTGCTCAGTGCTGGATATTCAGTATATCCCAGTAATGTGCTCAGTGCTGGATATTCAGTATATCCCAGTAATGTGCTCAGTGCTGGATATTCAGTATATCCAAGTAATGTGCTCAGTGCTGGATATTCAGTATATCCAAGTAATGTGCTCAGTGCTGGATATTCAGTATATCCCAGTAATGTGCTCAGTGCTGGATATTCAGTATATCCCAGTAATGTGCTCAGTGCTGGATATTCAGTATATCCCAGTAATGTGCTCAGTGCTGGATATTCAGTATACCCCAGTATTGTGCTCAGTGCTGGATATTCAGTATATCCCAGTATTGTGCTCAGTGCTGGATATTCAGTATATCCCAGTATTGTGCTCAGTGCTGGATATTCGGTATATCCCAGTATTGTGCTCAGTGCTGGATATTCGGTATATCCCAGTATTGTGCTCAGTGCTGGATATTCGGTATATCCCAGTATTGTGCTCAGTGCTGGATATTCGGTATATCCCAGTATTGTGCTCAGTGCTGGATATTCGGTATATCCCAGTATTGTGCTCAGTGCTGGATATTCGGTATATCCCAGTATTGTGCTCAGTGCTGGATATTCGGTATATCCCAGTATTGTGCTCAGTGCTGGATATTCAGTATATCCCAGTATTGTGCTCAGTGCTGGATATTCAGTATATCCCAGTATTGTGCTCAGTGCTGGATATTCAGTATATCCCAGTATTGTGCTCAGTGCTGGATATTCAGTATATCCCAGTATTGTGCTCAGTGCTGGATATTCAGTATATCCCAGTATTGTGCTCAGTGCTGGATATTCGGTATATCCCAGCAGTTCCTTGTTGTGTCATATAGGAGGCTGCTCCCATGCTAGTCGTGCACCCCATGGTTTATACCGTCGTCCTATTCCGCTCCCTGTCCGTCGTATCCCCCAGGAGTTAGTATAAGGCTCAGTGATTGCCAGTCAGTCTGTCCCGGACTGTCATGTCAGCTGTGCCCCCCGTTCCCGCTGTATAATAATAATATCACCGAGCTGTCAGCTGTGCCCCCCGTTCCCGGTGTATAATAATAATATCACCGAGCTGTCAGCTGTGCCCTCACCCCGTGTATAATAATATCACTGAGCTGTCAGCAGTGCCCCCGTTCCCGGTGTATTATAAGATTAATATCACCGAGCTGTCAGCAGTGCCCCCGTTCCCGGTGTATTATAAGATTAATATCACCGAGCTGTCAGCAGTGCCCCCGTTCCCGGTGTATTATAATAACAATAATATCACCGAGCTGTCAGCTGGGGCCCCCCCGTTCCCATTGTATAATAATATCACCGAGCTGTCATTCTCTCCCCTCTAACCGCCGATATACCGGGAACGGTCCCATACTCACCATGATTGCCGGGGTCTAGGAGTGGACGGCGGGCCTGACTGGTTACTTGGGTTCTGTCGGTTCTCCGCACAATATGGCCGCCCCGGAGCCACGTCTCAACAGGAAGCAACGTGAGATCCGGGGTAGGAAGGGGTGGAGTCGAAAGAGGCGCCATTTTTGATGCGGGTACATGCCCTCTGTAGGCCAGGAAGTAGACTGCAGCATCACACCTGGAATCACTTTACAGGGACACTCCACTACCCAAATAAATAAATAAATACATAAATATTACTAATTACTAGACCAGGGCTAGGCAACCTTCAGCACTCCAGATCTTGTGGACTACATCTCCCATGATGATTTGCCAGTATTACACAGATGGAGATTACACATCTGGAGTGCTGAAGGTTACCTACCCCTGTACCCCTCATTAAATCATTCATGCATTTAATTATGCTTTTTTTTTTTTCTCCATTACAGAGAGTACATCTAATAACAGTTTGGAAAAGCTGATGATCTCACAGACTTGTAGGTCAATGAGAAGTCTTTGGAAAGCAGGTGCTCTGGGCAATTGCTGCCTCCAATGAGCTAAACTACCAGGGAATAACAAGACAGGTTGGCTGATTGACAGCCGGGGATGGGGTGGGTGTAACAAGGTTTAGGTATAAAAGTGGCAATTTCTTTTGAAACCTGCACTTTTTTTTGTAAAATGAAAAAATGAGGACACACTGCACACACTCCAGCAGGCTTTAAATAACTGCACACCTTTTCTCAGTTTAGTTTTTAATGGGCAGGCCTGTCTAAATGTCACTTGGGAATACTGAAGCCGTAGCACATAGTGCATATTTCAGTAATTGTCAATGGTACTTCAGTTTGTAAACCCAGTTAACAATATATGCCACATTGCACAGGAATGAAGTTAGAAAATATATATATATATATATTATAATCCCAGGGATAGTTGAACTGCATAAGTTGCTAAACTACTATGTCACTAAATTTGCTAATGGTTGATAACGCTGAGAAATGGAAAATTGAAGTAATAAAAATCTAGAAAAATGAATCCAGTCCAGATTTGGGGTGATGTGCATCATCTGGCCATGAGATGTCGCTAGCTGGCAAAAGGAGATTGCCGGAAGCTGAAGACTGTCTTTCCAAAGACATCTATGGTAGCAGAGTCAGGTGCTCGTCACACACTCGGTCGTGTCAGTGGTATTCTTGCCTCCTGGGCGGAAGTGACGTTCGACATGTCAGGAGACGGAAGTCCTGGTTGCTATGGCTTAGATGGCAGCGGAAGTGTGGCCACCGTTTCCATGGTGACTGAACTGTAGGCCTGCGAGAGAATTGCCCCCCCCTTGAAATAGAGAATCGAGGTAACCTGGGCCGCTGTGGCTGTATTCGGCAGTTAGGAGGGCAGGAGAAGGATGGAGGAGGCAGAGTCAGAGGGGCTGAAGGTAACTGTGTTTTATTGCTCCTTGGATATAAGGTAGATGTAAGGTAGAATAGATAGACCTTGGGTACCAATTTCTAGCTGATATAACTCTTTTTTGGGTCCCCAGTGGTTGGAGAGACCAGTTGTGTTTAAAGGACCACTATAGGCACCCAGACCACTTCATCTTAATGAAGTGGTCTGGGTGCCAGGTCCATTCTAGGATTAACCCTTTCTTCTATAAACATAGCAGTTTCAGATAAACTGCTATTTTTACTTTAGGGTTAATCCAGCATCTAGTGGCTGTCTCATTGATTTTCACAGTGAGAAGATGCCAGCGTCCATAGGAAAGCATTGAGAATGCTTTCCTATGGACTGGCTGAATGCGCTCGCGGCTCGTGCTGCGCATGCGCATTCAGACGATGACGGGAAAGGAGGCGGAGAGTCCCCACTACCGAGGGAGCCCGGCGCTAGAGAAAGGTGAGTGTTTAACCCCTTCCTCACCCTAGAACCCCTTCCTCACCTGATTATAGTGGTCTTTTAACCCCTTAAGGACTTAGGACGGTTCAGGACCGTCATCTGCATTTTTCCATTGCCGACCGACGACGGTCCTGAACCGTCCTAACTTTAAGATGTACTTACCCGATCGCCGTTGTTCCCCCGGCGGCGATCGGCGGTGCTCCCGTTGTGGGGAGACTGCCTGCAGCTCAGACAGTCTCCCCATGGCGGATTAGGACCCCTGTGGCCATGTGATCGCTCAACAGGGCGACCACATGGTCACAATAGGTGTCCATGTGTCTGCCTGCAGGGGGACTGTCTGTGCTGACAGGCAGTCTCCCTGCTGCTGTAAAATCATAAAAAAAAATTTAAGTTAAAGTGAATAAAAAAAAATTATTATTATATATGTGTGTGTATATATATATATATATATATATATATATATGTATATATGTGATATATAGACAGATATTTATTTATTTATTGTTACATCCCCCCCTCTCAAAATATTGTAAAGCGCTACGGAATCTGTTGGCGCTATATAAATGGCAATAATAATAATAATAATAATATATATAATGTCATGCTAAGTGTATTTTTATATTAATATGCACATATATTAATATAAAAATACACTTATAATTAAATTACACACGTGTATATATATAATATATATAATAACTATATATATTGTATATATATTATTATAAAATACAAATAAGTAATTTAAATTAAACATGTAAAAATAATAATGTTTTTTTTTTAAAAATTATATATCTATACGAAATTTTATTCTAACTGTATTTTGATATTAATATATATATATATTTATATCAAAATACACTTAGAATGAAATTGTATATATCTATGTATATATAAATAAATAAAAAGAATACGAACTATTCATATGTCCATATACAAAATTACATAAATAATGATATAAATATACACGTAGACTTCAAATATATAAATATGCATATATATTTAAATTCTACGTGCGTATTTATGTAATATTTTTACATAATTACATTATTTTATTGATTGCAATTTAAGGGACCTGCCTGCCAACCCAGGCCGAAAGTACAGAGAATTTAATTTGCTATCACTGTATTTTACCCTGTAACGTTCTACGACACCCTAAAACCTGTACATGGGGGGTACTGTTTTACTCGGGAGACTTTGCTGAACACAAATATTAGTGGAAACAGGTTTTATAGCGTTTTTGAAAGTTACAGGGTCAAATATATGGGTCAAATATTGAAAATGGCCAGGTTGGTTACGTTGCCTTTGAGAGCGTATGGTAGCCCAGGAATGAGAATTACATGATGGCATACCATTTGCAAAAGAAGACAACCCAAGGTATTGCAAATGGGGTATGTCCAGTCTTTTTTAGTAACCACTTAGTCACAAACACTGGCCAAAATTAGCGTTCAATTTAGTTTTTTACTTTTTTCACACACAAACAAATATGAACGCTAACTTTGGCCAGTGTTTGCGACTAAGTGGCTACTAAAAAAGTCTGGACATACCCCATATTGAATACCCTGGGTTGTCTACTTTAAAAAAAATATGTACATGTGTGGTGTTATTCAGCGATTTATGACAGATAATAGTGTTACAATGTCACTATTGATACATTTTAAAAATGTATGTTTTGAAACCGCAATATCCTACTTGTACTTATAGCCCTATAACATGCAAAAAAATAGCAAAAAGCATGTAAACACTGGGTGTTTTTAAACTCAGGACAAAATTTTGAATCTATTTATCAGTTTTTTTTCATTCGCTTTTGTAGATGAGTAAAAGATTTTTCACATAAAAGTCAAAAAACATGTATTTTTTTCAATTTTTCATCATATTTTTTCATTTTTTAAAAATTAAATTACATGAGATTATATAAATAATGGTATGTAAAGAAAGCCCCTTTTGTCCTGAAAAAATCAATATATAATTTGTATGGGACCAGTAAATGAGAGAGCAGAAAATTACAGCTAAACACAAACAAAGATGCCTGGTCGCAAATGTACAACATCGCAAAAACAGTCCAGTCCTTAAGGGGTTAATCAGGCATCAGCTTGCTATCCACAATAAAGGGATTACTGCAGCCGCAGGGCAGTTCTCAAGGGTTTGGTGCCCTTTATACTCTTGCAAAGTCTAATACCATAGGTGCTGTGCAGGTTTGAGTTTAGTATATATTATAATACATTTGAAGAATGAAGATAATTTGGGTAAGAAAATGTTAGGAACCACAAAATTAGTTGTATGGAGAACCATAATACTATACTATTGTCGTCTAATTGGTAGATAGCAGTGTACTATTATTATTATTATTATTATTATTATTATTATTATTGCCATTTATATAGCGCCAACAGATTCCGTAGCGCTTTACAATATTACTATTGAAAGACTGAAGTTAGATCATTAGGAGTTGTAGTAAGGGGCTGTTGCTCTGTTCTATTAATAACAAATATTTATATTGGGAATCTAAATGATGAGTATTACAAGATAAATACAATTGCAAGAAAAGTAAAATAGGTCAAAAAAGTGTGTTTCAAGATGATGGGAGCTGGGGTCATACATGTCCGCACAGTTAACAGGGTTGTTGTGTTGTTTATTACAGACAAAGTTATTTCAGAACCAGCCATACGACGAAAGTCTTGAGGTCAACGACTCAGAAGAGGTTGCAAGTCTGTACACTCCAACTCCCAGAAACCAAGGTTAGGAAGACTAGCACTATATAATGGCTTCCTAAACTAGAGATTTGTATGCAAATATGAATGATTAGTTTGGCATATACCCTTGTACGTGACTCACTTTAACATATTCAAATTGTTTACATTTTTTTTTGCCAACCATTTTTTTACTGAGACATAGGAGGTCAACAGTCAAACATTAGACTTCCTGTATACAGTAGAGCATTATAACAGAAGATAAAGAGGATTGTAAGGAAACCAAGTATATCCAATACTCATTCGGTAATTTCCTTCCGAACGGCCAGAGCATGAGTTTGGGTGGTTTTGCCGGTCTATTTCATGAAGTTGAAATAATCAAATAATCCCACAAACGTTTTTTCCCTGGCTCCTAGCAGCGATTGTTCCCCTCATACAAATGCACAAAAGTACCGAACAGCGCTTTCCTAGCTGTTTGGGAAACAAAGATCCAGTGTTCGTATGTTGCGACCAGTGTTCGGGAAGTCGAATGTCCGATTTTAGTTCCAGACACTCGACGACCAAGTCCCACTGCCTTTGTTCGCACAAACAAGATGACACAGGTAGAGGGTTTAATTGAAGCATGCTTTTGAAGTTAACAAGCCGGGGGGTGGTTTCTGTTCAATAGTTACATCTACCGAATGAAAAGGGGAGAAATAACGAACACAAAGAGGGATTTCTTCACAAGGATAAACATGTCTCGTTTCTGAAATATTTAGAAAATGCTGAGTAGGTTAAGAAGATCATCTTGAGATGTAAAAGGATGACTGGTATAACACAGCCAGAGCTGTAGAGGAAAACAACTAGCAGAATAACAGTCGCCCAGGTAGGATTCTCAGCTCATATTAGACACCAATACTCTATTCAAATTGTGAAATGGTACTGAAACTGTATACAAAACATTCTAAAGCATACATCTGATTTCTACCGCAATTTCAAAGAAAAAAGAGAAGCTAGACAGCAGTGCCAATGATAAACATACCACTGGTAGGTATGTTATAGCATCTTCCCTGGTGCTAGGAACTGATCTCGCCTAAAAGGTTAATTGTAAACCGTGCCATGCACCATGCTCACCACCCTGTATAAATGCAATCACCCAATTCCCAGCTATGAGATTCCCATTAGGATGTACTGTCCTGGTCATCAAGACTGGCTATGCCATTGGCCCCAGGCCTCAGGGAGAGCCCATGTGCTATCCTCAATGATTCAGTCACACTTGGTGCTGCAATCAAAGTGCCAGATAGATCGAGGTTTAGCATGTCTCAGACAATTCCCCCTCCTGGGGTGTGAGTTGTGCACCAGGATTGTGTCTTCTTCTTTGGCTGCTTCAGGCAGATGGGTGTGATGGCATTCCAACTAATAGCTGCAGATGCAAAATGTTGGCCATCCGCAGGTGAGTGCAGCGATGATCTGCCACTCCATCTAGCCTCCTTAGCCTGACGTTACTTATGGCTCAATTTCAGCCAGAAGTTGGCAAAGATTGTGTTACTGTCTGCCATGTTAGCAGGAACAGTGTTGCAGACTTTGTGCAGCCCCTCCATTAGTAGGAAAGTAGGGCCGAGTTGTTGGTGCCTCTCCGTCGTCCGCAAGACCAGATGGAATACCAGCGGTGAGATCAGCCGCTTCTACCTCGCCTGCTCCCTTAGGTAGGCCGCAGAGGTTGGTCAAAGGTAAACTGCCTGCTGTGCATCAACTTTAGATGTCAGCTTTGTTGAGTGTAAGTTTTCCCCAGCACATGTGGCAAAAGTTTGTTCAAGCAGATAGCTGTAGGTAATTTCACTATTATGATAGTTTGCACAGCGTTCACTCCATGTGCAGCCATTCAGCATGGCAGTCAGGCCACGCCACCTTCACATTTTTTTTGATAGCCCTAAACAAAATTGTGCAAAATATACTATCCCAAACTGTGACTTTTCACCTTTAAATGAACACTCCAAACATCATAACGAGTGTGGCATTCTATAGTGGTGATATTGCTAGGAAAACCATGGGGCTGATCCTTGGTAAGTGGTCAAATTATTTTGGTAGAGATTGGAGAAGAAATTTCAATTTTATTCATAAATATAAAATGGTAGGGGGTGGAGAGAGGATTTGTGCAGCAGTGGTGGCACCCTTAGCTGCAACTATGTATTACATTGTAATCATGGAGTACGATTTATAATTTGATCACAGTGACTTTATATTAGCTGTTGCAGGAAGTCATAGATGACCATTGGAGCATAAGTATTCATCTTTCAGGTCCCACAAAGGTTCACAATAATACAAGACTGGGGGTATCTGCTGTCTATACAAGACACCAGTTATTTAACAACTGACATTGCCAGCTATTTCATATGTGTACTGTGCAAATGTCCGTGACACAGCTTCATGCATTACAATTGCAATCAAAGATGCACAGTCCACATATATTCAGAAAAGCACAGATGCCGGGTATAGCTGCCTAGTCCTCTGCCTATCTTTCGTTTAAGTGCTTTGAATTACTTTGAGGCCCTTTAGCTGAGGGCTTGAGAAATCCTAGGTCACCATGGTGACCCAGAAATGGGACCTGTTGGTGAGACCTTTATTGCCCTTGTCATGGACAACTCTGGAAATAACAAAAAGACACCAGTGCTGCTACCGAACTGTCCAATATAGTGAGCCAAAGGTTGTGTGTGACTGTCTGCCCGCATATTGCACTGTAAGCTTCTCTTAGGAGTCTGACTCTGGAGTTTGCTTAACTATTACACTGCCTGCCACAATTGTATGTATGCTTAATATCGCTATAGTAGCAGGGACTATACAGTCACACTGCTACTGAATGACCGATACTGCCACAGTTTTAACTTCCTGCTACAGTAGAGATCCCAACTATACATCCAATAAATGAAAAGCATTTAAATGGTTAAGAAAATGAAAAACAAACAAAAAAAAAAAACTTAAACGGTTGGTATCGGCCATTCCACTGTCCGAAGGTCCTTAGTGTGGACCCTTCAATTTAAAGATGAATGGTTCGTTGACTCTTTGGCCTTTTATTGGCCTTGGGTAGTTAAAATAATACAATACTGGAAGATCTTTTAAAAGGAAAAAAAATAAATAAGTATAGCAATTTGTGTGTAATTGAGTTATTCTTGTCCTTTTTTTTTTTTTTTTTAGCTCTTTTTAAGCCCAAGCTGAACAGACTTGGAGGAATGACAGACCCAAATGTAACCAGTGAAGAGGAGGATAGTACCATGGTAATACCACAAGCAGATACAGTATTGTGTGTAATCAGGTACACCAGATACATTCTCACTATAGCTTCCAATGCAAAACAAAGACATCCCTGTATATTGTTCTTTGCACATAGAAGGAATTGGCAATGTTGTTGGAGTTTTCATATTTTATTTTTTTTTAGATGTAACATTTTCTTTCTTGAGCAAGTGACAGATATGTTTAAGGAACAATTCTGGAGCAAAAATTCTAAATTAATCAGCTGTCAATTAGTCACTCTAAGCACCTTATGGATATAGTGCCAAAACTCTGTCCCCTCAAGCCATTCTTCTTAAGAATGTTTCTTTCTAGAAATAGAACTGTTTGGGTAATTGTATATGAATGACTGTCTCCTTGGCCATCATTCAGCCAGTCAGTACAAATTCGTCATGACTAGCATTATCAATTTTATGCACTTTTGTGTTTAGTGTCTGCAAACCCACAGCATGCTCCAGATACTGTTTGCCACACAACCAGCTGTTAAGTTTTGCTAACATTGGTAGCATAGATAAATATATGCAGCAGTTGCCGGGTGCATTGATTTTCCCTTTGGCTACTTAGATGAAGTGCAGGCAAAATAGGCCCCTTTTTAATCTGGCACAGAGCACCCATGCCGCCATTCTGGAGAAGTATCTGTCGATATGGAAGGCAAGTTATACTCGCATGCTGCCCATGGCTGAGTGAGTTACAAGCACGTTATCAAACCTGCTGTCTGGCTGTCATGCAATTAAAAAAAATGTATTCACTATTCTGTAAGCATAAATCTGTTCTGTTGTTTTCTGTTTTTATACTTCTCTTTCTATGCAGGGCTGACAGATAAAAAAACCAAAAAAAAACCATAAGCCGCTCTTTTGGGCTTTTATGTCCCATCATTTTAAATAGAAGAAGTTACTTGCTTCTGCTGGACTACAATTCTTGTTATTCTGACTGAGGCTGGTGGTAGTTAAAACATAAGTCTATATTCAGCCTATGTTGAATATAACTCCAATTAACCTCTTTTAGTGATTGGCTGAGCCTGGTATGCATTTTAGTTCTCTATGAAGATGCATTGGATTTGCTGAGATCATCAGTAATAATGATCTCAGCAGGGGCGGAGTGGTGACCATGGCGTGACCAGCATGCCGGAGGTGAAAGATATGTAGATATTCTTAATTTAGAATTACTGCGAGGCCTGTAAATCTTAATAGGCAGTAGGAAACTCTATTGTTAGAAATACTTGTTGTATTTCTAATGTTAGTGATTCTGTTTAATGGAACTCTAATTAATTTTTTTTTTTTCCCCGAACTTATTGCATGAGAAATTCAGCAGGAAATATATACCCTTCTATGACCTGATTAACTTTGTTGGTTGTTTTAAAAAAAAAAAAACATTTTTCCAGGATGGTAATAAGAAGGAAAAGAAGCTTGGTCAAGTACGAGGGGTCCCACCACAAAGGTTCAATGATGATGATGATGATTCAGAGGACACGGATGATGGAGACGACGACGATGATGATGATGACGATGATGATGATGACGACGATGATGAAGAGCATGGAGACTCTAACGATGGGTAAGCAAGGCTAAAGCTTGATTTGTATAGGAAAATAAAAACAAATGTATCTTAGATTTTCTTTTGTTTTTTATTTAAATCTTTTTGTTGCATAACCTATGGCTTTTTGTAACATTTTGTATATCTGGCAAGAGGCAGACTTGCCATGTTGAGGTAGGAATAAATGGAAGCTGTAATTGAGGAAACAGTCTTCAAAGAGCAGGGGCCAAGGAGTGGCCCTGGTCATACAGTTCAAAATAACACAGAAAAGTACTAGAAGCAAGGGAATTGAAGGGTCATTCTCAGTTACATTATATTTATACAATACAAAAAAAAATACCCCCAATATTAACAGGAACCCCCCAAGATTCTTATTCTCCGGATATCCCTGATCTGAGCGCCTAAACTTGGCCGAATAGCGCTCAGATCCGTTAGGTCAGTATTTTACCCTGGGAGCAATTCTATTCTACCAGCCGGCCTCGAGATAAAAGCCCAAAACAGTTCAAGGGAAATAGGTGCAATAACCGGTCTTGTTCCGGGGTTCCTGTGCGAACACTGTACAAGATATTTCCTTGGTTTCAAGGAGCGAATGCTTCCCCCAGTCGGTAGTTCCTATCTCCCGAACGTCGTTCACATAGCTGGTCAGGAAGTGGAACAGGCAGCGGTACAATCTTTGCTGGGTTTTGTGCTAGTGCATATCCGAAAAGAGTTTTGAGTTTTCCAGGCAATCCACGAGCAAGTACCTCTGCCTACGTTTGGGAGACAAAATGTCCGCCATCCTTTTGTTGACCACGTGCGTTCAGTTACACGAAATGGCAGCCACCCAGGGGAAGCACTAATTATTTTCCTTGCAGTTTCGCACTTATGTTAACTGGTGTTTTAATGAAATTCTAGTGAGGTACAGGTGTGGTCCTCGTTCGGGAGTTGAATAAAGTGGGTTCGGGTACAATAACTCCAGAAAAGATAAAACAGTCGAAAGGAATGGCACGTTCCACCACAAAGAACATTTAGCTTTAGTTTTGAATGAGAGACAGTAAGGGCATATTATACAGAAAAGCCCCCCCCCCCTTACCCGCTCCAAAGGGTTGGAGTAATCCTTTAAGAAATTGCATCTTATACTCCATCTGTAATGGTAATAAACAGGAACTGCTCATGCTTAAAGTGTTGGAAGATAGTCAATTGGCCTATCTGTTTGTACTGTGTGTATATGAAAATGCTATGCTTGCTCAACACTTCTCATTTTAAAAGCCATTGGTAAACTATTTACTGAATACACTAACCATTTAAAATTTGCCACAGGCATTCATGTTTTTTCTTTCTTTTACTGGACAATACTGCTCCTTTCTCTTTTATTGGTGTGTCCAATGTGTTTTCCCCTTTCTTTCTTATACAGTTATTATAATCCAGCAGACTTTGAACATCTCCCAGTGACAGCTGAGATCAAGGAATTATTTCAGTATATTACCAGGTGAGATTATGGTCCAGGGCATGACAGTAGTACATCAACACATGATTATGTTGACAATTTAAGGATTAATATGACAGAAACAGATATATTTCTAAACATAGAGAAGCATGACTTTTATCAGGAAGCCTCCAAGTATAGAAGTCTAAAATAGTCACATGGTTATTTGCTAAAGTGAGAAATGTCAGGAATTTTAAATGTTATAGAAACACTGTAACTCTATAGTGCTCTAGTCACTGGTTAAAAGTTAACTTTTTTAACGCTGCTCTGTCTGAGGCCGGTCCCACCTCCTTTGCTGAGATCATTGTAGATCCCAGCCAATGCAATGCTTTCCCTTAGGAAAGCATTGAGTGGCTAGTGCGCATGTGCTGTAAAACACCTCACTGCTCTAGGCAGATGGTTTCTCTGAGACCATCTGATTAAAACAGTGAAACTTCACATAAGCGCCCCTAGTGCCCGTTAGTATGAAAGCCACTAGAGGCAGGTTAATAAAACATTGCCTTTCCTACCCAGTTATAGGCTCCCAATAAGGTGAGAAGTAAATTGTTATTCGTACCTTATTTTCCAACGTATTAAGGATTTCTACACCAGGGTTAGCATTGCTTCCCTGTCTCTCCTATTTTTTTTCTCCATTTTGAGGTCTCTTCAAATTCTATGAATACCTAAAAGGACTCTAACATCATTTATATTATCTCCTAAAGTCCACAGGAGACAGTGTTCTATTTTATTTTAAGCGCTCCACCTTTTTGCACTACTTTTGCATGTAATTGCACAATAGTGTTGTTTGTATACCGTTTTCAGCAGTATGGTTACAATTCAGGTGACATGGCACCCAGACCT
The DNA here is from genome assembly GCF_036172605.1 of Pelobates fuscus. Taxonomy (NCBI): domain Eukaryota; kingdom Metazoa; phylum Chordata; class Amphibia; order Anura; family Pelobatidae; genus Pelobates; species Pelobates fuscus. The sequence continues at coordinate 83,016,078 of NC_086327.1, read as the reverse complement.
CTTCATCTCAATGAAGTGGGATCTGGGTGCCTATAGTGTTCCTTTAAGGCCAAAGTAGCAATACAGTAGAACTGTAAGCATAGTTTACTTGGATAATTTTCTTTGGGCATACATTTTAAATTCACTTTGAATTCCCAACAACTCAGTTTAATAAATTTCCTTTTCGGCATACTTCATTTTAGTTACACCAACCCAATATATTCATGCCAGATTTGAGTTTATATTGAGCACAGAAGCATTATGCACCAAATTAACCCTAACCAGCCTGAAACTCTGATTCCAAGCTGACTAATGTTGCTCCTGGAGGTGAAATAACACCCCCGGCAGCACTTTGATATATCTCTGTATGTGCAGTATTTCAAACTGAAACCGTGTACATACAGACTCCAGGCACTATTGCCGCTTTTTAAAACACTGAAGTGGTTATGATGCTTGGAGTAACCCTTCAATAGTTTACATTTAATTCTAAAAGATAGAATACTCTTGTTTACAATTCCTGTATTTTCTACGAGAATGGCTCAGGTAATCATTCTGTACATTGAAGTCTGAATATATCCCATACATCTGTGACCAGCAGAAATTTCCGAGATATGTATCAAGGCGCCTGGCAGAAATTCCATTAGTAATATTGGATGAATGGAATTGATGCCTAAGCTGAGATCACTTTCAGTTTTGTTAACAGAGCTGTGCATTGATTGCCTGTGCTCTTAGCTATACGTGCTTGCAGGCCATGATTTCAGGCAATGACAAGTTTTTGCAAATCATGACAGTTCAAATCAAGTGTGGGCAGGGAGATAAGGACCGGATCCTCCTTGTGCCATTATACAAGGAGCATAATTTCTTATGGCTTTGAGTGTCCTTTTAAATAGATGTTTTATGAAAATGTACAATAATCCCATAATATGCCTTTTTATCCCTTTACCCCAGGTATACTGCACAGACTGTAGAATTGGATCACAAATTGAAACCTTTCATTCCAGATTTTATTCCTGCTGTCGGGGACATTGATGCATTTCTAAAGGTAGATCATGTAACATGAAGAGTTTCTCATAACTTCCCCTTAAACCAGAAGAAAACTATAGACCTAATATAGGATCATATTTCTTATTCCTCGCTACTCAAGTCCGTAGTCTCTCCATGTTTATATTTTTAAAGGGTTACTCTAAACCTTTTTAAATTAAATATATATATATATATATTTTTAATTTATTTTTTAATTTCGAATGCCCTATTGGGCATTACTTATTACGTACCCCCCTCCCTTCGTAAAACCAAATAAAATGAAGATAACTTACCTGGAACTCAGCACCGGGCAAAGCTCCCTGTGCTGGTTTCCACTCCCACTCTGACACTACTGCTATCCTTGCAAGGTTCAATATAAAGCAGCCCTGAACAGAGTTCCGGAATGTCTAAGTCACATGGACCATGGATGTAACTCGCCTTTGGCACGCAAGTGAAGATATCTCTGTATGTGCAGTGTTTCAAGCAGAAACTCCGTACACACAGTTTACTACCACCATGACCACTTCTAAAAGCAAAAGTGACTATGGTGGCTAGAGTAAACCTTCAAGTGTAAATGCATATCATTGACATAAATAGTCTTCTTAAACCTCGTTTTACCCCTTTTCTGATGTGGTAATGCAAATCTGTAAAGATCCTGCATGGATATTTGAAGATGATCATTCAGCTGCATTAAAGGATTGGACACTACAGAAAATATTGGCGGTTGGCCAAAGTATTGTTTATAATTCTACCTTCTTCTATATGTAAACAGATACCTTCGTAGCAAAAGCACTTAATAAGCAGTTTTTAATTTCATGGCTTTTCTTCTATGTGGGAATAGTAAATTAACTGCAGGAGCTGTCCACTTTACCAGTTTTCAAAACCTGACTTATTTAATGAGCCCTACGTTTTGGTATGTCTTTTGACTAGGATTGCTTACCCGGCAGTTATTGATTTCATTCCTCTGGTTCTTTAAAAATAGTTTTTCGAGATATTTGGTGAAAACAGGAGGACCCATTGCATATCCAAGTAACCCCATGCTTCAAACTGTATAATAAAGACGTTTCACTTCCTCTCTGTTTGTACTACATTTTTCAATGGTTAGGCAGGATCCTGCTGTGCTGAATCACAGTTAACCCTTTTATCTAGTGCCAATTGTCATGGGCACCATAGACTGTCAGATTGGTGGAACCAAGAGGGTTAACAGTAACAGCAGTCTGTCACATTAATTGCACCTATAGCTTTCTTACGCCATAAACAAAACAATAGGCTTTTGTGGTTATGGTGTTTAAGGTGTTTCTACGCTCTCCCAATGTAAAGATTTCCATGGTTTTGATTGTGTAGAATAATGTTTAAGCTCTTGAAATATTTAATTCACTATAATTGTATTCCCTATTTATGTAGGTCCCTCTGCCAGATGGGAAGCCAGATAACCTTGGTCTTATGACCCTAGATGAGCCGTCCACCAAGCAGTCTGACCCTACAGTCATGGCCCTGTGGCTAACTGAGAATTCTAAGCAGCACAGTGTCACAGTAAGTGGCAGGGTGAATGCTGTAAATCAAAGAGGAATGTGGAGATTGTTCTATGTCCAGTGAGACCATTAGGACCATGTTTTATGGGACTCCATCTTATCTGATTTCACAATGTCTCTTTAAACAGCATCAGATTAAAGTAAAAAGCCTGGAGAATGCAGAAAAGAATACTAAGGCAATCGACACGTGGATAGAAAGTATTAGTGAACTCCATCGATCCAAGCCTGCTGCTACTGTACACTACACAAGGTGAGAGTCAGACTTGCAACGCGTTGTTTAAAGATCCGCTCACTCACTTTAGTATTTGGACTTCATAAAATATAATGTCTCCCTTTTTTGTATTTTTGTCATGCAAAGATTAGTACAGACATGCTTGAGGTACCCCAACGGCATTCCTCAGGCTTGGCATCACGGATTACAATTGGGTAGGAGGTAAAACGTGCGCTTTTTATAATAATAGATACTGACGAAGTTAACTGTACTAGGCTAGCAGACAATAATTAAATCGATAAGTGTAAGACAGAGCCTATGCACTGAGATTACATTTAGCTATATGGATTGGTTTCTATAGTTAGACATTTAGTTTAAAATATAGCAGGTATTAGAAGGTGAGCGCTGGTCTCAAACAAGCTAGCAAAACTCTTTACTGCCCAAGGCTAAGATGGAGCATTGTTAAATGCAAATCCCAATATTCCCATCATTGGGCATGCTAAAACGGCTTATGTGCTAAACAACAGTTATATCCTAGACAACATTTATATGCTAAACAACATTTATGTTTATGTTCTGCTGGTTGCTTCAGTAGAGGTGCCAAAGCAGGCAATGAGTAAGGTAACTATGTAGTGCCCATCTGAGTGGAACCCTGTAGAGCCTGTCAGCCCTTTAGTGGAGAGTCTGTCGCTTTGGGACATACAGCCGGTAGGCGGACGGTATGGTAATGTAGGAAAATGTCCTCTTGAGTCTCCGCTTAGACGATGCCCTCTGTGGGTTTAGCATGGTCCCGCTGCAAGCCGGCTGTCAGTATGCATTGCGGTTCTGTCAGAGCTGGCTGGGAGATGTTGTATGGCAATCCAGGAGTAGGGTGCAGCACCTAGCATAGGAGACGGGCTCCCCTGCACGTCTGGAGGGTAGGGTTTTACTTGCTGAGTTTCAGTAGCCATTGCTGTGTTGTGAGCGCTGGCCTGCTGTGCCTCCATCTCTTCCACCTGCTTCGGGCCTGCGGCTGAACCGGAGCTGAAGCCCTGCGTTGCGTCTCAGGGGGTAAGCGTCTTGCCAGGGCGCTATGATGTGTGCTTATAGCTGGCTGCTGTAGGTATCGGGCCAGCTTGTGCCTGGAAGCCTCACTGATTGCCGTGAGCGCAGGGAGAAAGCATTCCTTCCCTATGACTTCGGCGCACATGGCATCCGTCATTTTAGGTGAAGCGCCCGGGCTGAAGATCGGGGTGGTAGTGTCGCTGGACCTTGGTTGCGTTGCAGCGGTCGGGGCCACAGGATGAGGACTGAGATCACCCCCACCGGTCCAGGAGGGGGGGGCAGGGCCAGGTCCACGCGGATTTGGGCACTGTTTAGGCAGGATAGTGGAGCAACCGTCCACCCCACTCACCGCTTGAGAAGGCTTCAACCTCGAAGATTTCTCCTCCAGGGGACTAAAACTCGAGGAGCTAGCCTCAACCTGGATCCAGTGTCCCATTTGCACTGAGGACCATCGCTGTTGATCTGCATTTAGGTCAAAAATCATGTTTTAGAGGCTTAGAGATTGGTAAGTTGCAGGAGCTGATCTTTTTTGCGACTGTCCAAATTGGCGATCCGGCCTCGCCCCCTAATGTCTCCCTTTTTAATAGATTCCACCAGTCTAGAAGAAGCTATTTATCTACGAAGCCTCACTTACCTTCATTTATACTACAGGAATGATTACCATTTTGTAGAGAAAAAAAATTCTCTGCCAGCAGCCAATTCCAACAATTTAATGTCTGCAAAAGTCCTGGAAACGACAGCTCTACCCCTTCAGCTGTCAAAGATCATACCATTCCTACAATCCGGGAAGGGACAAAGTGAATTCTATTTATCATATGCCATCTGTTCAATACATCGCCATTGATTGCCATAAGTGGCTAAATCAAAGAACTAAAATGACGCAATTTGGAATACCCTGGGTTGCCAATTTTTTAAAATGATATGCAATCATGGGAGTAATTACCGGTATTATTATTTTTTTTCCTGGGATGCCATGTAGTCTCAAAGGCCACGTAGACCCAGCAAACCAATCTGTCAAATTTCAATGTGTAAAAACTGAAATGGGCAAGACCTATATTTGACCCTGTAACTCTCCAAAACCCCATAAATCCTGTTCATGAGGGGGTACTGTTGTACTCAAAAGACTTGGCTGAAAACAAATGTGAATGTTTCCGAGCAGTAAAACCTATAATGATGATATCATCAGTGAAAGTGCAGTTTTTGTGTGACAAATGCAAAACAAATATTCACACCAACTTTGGCCAGGGTTTGTGACTAAGTGGCTACTAAAAAAAGACTGGACATACTACTTTTTCTTTTTTTGTATTATAAATATTTATTTCCAATATTTTTTCTAGGTTTATACGTCAGAACAGAAAAATACATTCAACATTTCACATAGTAAATATAGTATAAATCAGGCTTATATTTATATGTCATATTTACTTTTTACAATTGTATTATTACATTTTACAGTTTTTGGATTTACCCATTGTAGTGCATGAAATATCATACTAGAATTATATAGTTTCAAAATATCTGGATACGCTAGACCTCCATGTTTTATGGATTTTTAAAATATGATTTGTGAAATTCTAGATTTACCTTCTCGCCATATGTAGGAAGAAAACAAATTGTTGATATTGGAATAGAATTTTAGAATTTAATCTTAAAGGAATAACCCTAAAAAAGATATAGTACTACTGTATATATGCATTTATAACCTTACTTCTTCCTAGCCAGGAAATCTCCAGATTTTTCCATTTCTTTATAGCAATCCTTCTAGTTAATTTCAATGATTTTATTGAAATCAAATTATATTTTTATACCCAGATAGTTGTTCTACTCCAATCGAAGTGATACAAATTTTTAAGACGAGGAAGCCGGCAAGGGTCGTATTCATCGGCTCCTCTTTACCACTCTCCACCAGTCCCCGCCCACATCCAACCTCAGTCCGCAAGGCCGCTAAAAAAAAACAGGCCTCCCATATTTTCTCAAACTTTTGTACCGTGTTCCTCACTTGCGCTATCAGGCAGGTGTCCCAAACTTTATCAAGGATCTGCTGAAGGGAAGGAACAATAGGTTCTAGGCAGGTCTGGGCCACAGCCCGTCTAGTCACTAGGGTGACTTTCTGCCACAAGGTTTGTTCTGTTCGTGTTCACCCATCTAATGGCCTATTCAAGTGGCACACTCATGGGGTTAGGTCCGGCCATCTGTTAAAGAGGTTTTCCAAAACGTCTCCTACTGCGTCCAGCATTATCTAATCTGGGGGCATTTCCACCACATATGGAGATATGTGCCTTTGAGGCCGCAGCCCCTCCAGCACAAGTCAGTTGGAGTTTTGTTTATGCGATAAAGTTTCACTGGAGTAGTACACCACCTAAACATGGTCTTCTAGCATTGCTCTTGCAACGTAACGCATATAGAGGAAGACACAGCCGCCTCACAGATATCTTGCCAGTCGATGCCCTCTAGCACCTCCCCCAAGTCTGATTCCCATTGGGAAATGTAAATCAGTTGTCCCCAGTCCCTTGTTTCCGTGCATATAATAAAGTTATGAGGCCTCTCTGGGGAGTCTCATTCAGACACAGTCTTTCATAAAAAGTCAATTGTTTGTTTGTGCGCAGCTTCTTTCACGCATGTCTGCTTTGCGTAATCCCTAATCTGTAAATATCGAAAAAAGTCCGCCGGGGTAAGTCTAGTACGATTCGAGAGTGTCAAAGGACACTATCTGACCCCCTTCGTATAGATGGCAGGAAGCCTGCCTGTTTATTTGGAAGTCCTGGGCTGCCATACCTGGAGGGATCGCTCTGTTTCTGAGTATCGGAGTAATAGGGGAGGGGGAGGAAGATAGGCCAAATTTAGATGCTGTTACATCCCAGATTCTATGGGAGTTAACTATAGCCGGGCACATGGACCGTAATATCACTCTGCTCTCACTAGGAACCCACATGTAGTATTGGGGGAGGTCCTTTCCTGTCATTAAGGACTCCAAATCGACCCATTTCCTAAAATCCACTGGTGCGTGCCACATCGCTATCTGTGTAAGCTGCGCAGCTAAATAATAATAGTAAAGGTGAGGTAGACCCAAACCACCCCTCGTTTTAGGACGGTAGAGAACATTTCTGGAGACCTGTGCCTCTTGTTCTGCCATATAAATGCACCGTTTTGAAGGGGTGCTAAATCAGTTTTCATAATCTTAATCGGGAGCGCCTGGAACAAGATTAGAAATCGCGGTAATATGTTCATCTTTATGGAGTGAACACGGCCGATCCACGAAATTGGTTTATCCATCCAATTGTCTATATCTCTAACCAACGTTTTGAATAAAGGTCCGTAGATTATTTCATACAATTTGGTGGGATCAGCTCTTAAATTAGTCCCTAAGTATTTGAGAGAGCGATGTGCCATCTGAATGCTATAGGTAGATTAAATGTGTGCCGTGCCTGCCACCAACATGCCCAAGGGAAGGGCGCTAGACTTGTTCATGTTCGCTTTATAACCTGAGATTGATCCATACGTCATTAAGAGATCTTGTAGTGCTGCCATAGACCCTACTGGGTTTGTGAGTGATATTAAAAACACCATCAGTGTATACCGAAACCAAAAATTGTGTATCCCCTACTGGCATTCGTTTACCCTATGAATTAAGTTGAAATTGTTCCTTATCCGATGATGATCTATTCTGAAAAGATCCAGAGTAATCTATATGTATAAGATTAGGATGTCTAATTTCTCCTTAGTTCATTTAGGAAGTTCCAGTGAGCCTAAAAAAGTGTCAAGTGAACCATTAGATCATTTGGAATTTTTTACATTATATATTGAATTATAGTTATCCGCAAAAGCATTCGCGATTTCCTTAGGGGATATATAACTTACATTATTCACTACTATTTTCTTCATTGTGTTATTTTTTTGTAGTTTTTTTTTTTGTGTAAGATTTTTCCTAATTCTATTACTCTAATAATACCATTTCTGTTTTAAATACTGTATTAGCTTATTTACTTTGTCATGTTTTTAAATGTATTTCTTTTCCAAGTTTTAATATAGCCTCTATATTGGAAGGGTCTGGAGAAGCCTTATTCTGTCAATCTAACTTTGCCAACTCTATATGTAGTAGATCGTTTTGATGAGTACTTTTTTGTTTTGTAGCTCATTGTATAATTATGCCTCTTATATAGCATTTAAATGAACACCATAGGGTTTATTTACTTATTTAATTTGTATCATTGATTTGAATAAAACTCTTGGCGGCTGATCCAATATATTTTAAATTTGAAGAGTTTAATATGCTTTCGTTCAATCTCCAATTATTCAGAATTTTATACTCTGAATTGTTTGTTTATTTCCAGTAATACAGGAGCGTGGTCTGACCATGTTATCGGACCAATTTTTGTAGTTGGTATATTTTCTAGGTCTTGTGGTCTCATAAAAAACATGTGAATATGATTGGTGGACTTGGGAAAATAAAGAATAGTCTCTCTCCTGGATGTTGCAACCTCCAACAATCACATAGAGAGTATTGAGTGATAAAAGTTTGTAATATTGGATTTATGAGGGGAACCTTTTGAGAGTTCACTCTAGATTTATAGAAACATAGAATGTGACGGCAGATAAGAACCATTCGGCCCATCTAGTCTGCCCCATTTTCTAAATACTTTCATTAGTCCCTGGCATTATCTTATAGTTAGGATAGCCTTATGCCTATCCCGCGCATGCTTAAACTCCTTTACTGTGTTAACCTCTACCACTTCAGCTGGAAGGCTATTCCATGCATCCACTACCCTCTCAGTAAAGATTTATCTACTCCACCTTCTACTGTGCTATTGAAATGACCAACTAGTATTAATTTACTGATGATCAGATTTTCTAATTTTTACATGATTTATTTTAAGAATTTAATTGGAGATTGATTTGGGGCATATATATTTAGTAGTGTATATAAAATATCGTTGATTTTGGCAATAAATATCAAGTATCTCCCATTTACATATTTTTCGTGAAATATGTGTTCAAATTTTATGTGATTTGATTATTATTGCCAACATAAGTATTGAACATACTACATTTTAAATGCCCTGGGTTGTCTACTTTTGTAAACAATATGCCATGATGGGGGTAATTATTATTACTGGGTTCCCTTATAATCTCAAAGACAACATAGGCCCAGCAAACCAATCTGGCAAATTTCCAAGTGTAAAAACTGAAATGGGCAAGCCCTATATTTGACTCTGTAAATTTCCAAAACACCATAAAACCTGTAAATTGGGGGCCATTGTTGTACTCATGGAACATCACAGCATGCAAATATCTGTATGTTATTGCAGTAAAAGCCAGCAGTTCTATAACCTTAACTGTTAAAATATCAAAGTGTCTTCATTTCTCACACCTTTTTTTTTCTTCTTATTGTATTCATAATAATATATATTTCATATATAAATGAGATGTGAAATGAAATCCCTATTTCTTATGAACAAAATGATGAATACTCAAGTAGAAGCCGACCCGAATATAAGCCAAGGCCCCTAATTTTACCCCCCAAAAATGGGAAAACTTATTGACTCGAGTATAAGACTAGGGTGGGAAATGCAGCAGCTACTGGTAAATTTCTAAATAAAATTAGATCCTAAAATAATTATCTTAATTGAATATTTATTTACAGTGTGTGTATGAGTGCAGTGTGAGTGTGTGTGATGCAGCGTGTGTATGTGTTGCAGAGCCTTGGTGGGGGGTGGGCATTTTTATTATAATTTTTTTAAAATTATTATTTTAATAATTTGTTTTGTTATATTTTAATATTTTATTTTATTATTTGTACATATATATTTTTTCGTCCCCCCTCCCTGCTTGATACATGGCAGGGAGGGGGGCTCTCACTCCCTGGTGGTCCAGTGGCATTGGCAGTTCAGTGGAGGGGGACTGGCAGAGAGCGCTTACCTCTCCTGCAGCTCCTGTCAGCTCCCTTCTCCTCCGCGCTGGTCCATTCAGCTCCCTCTGCAAGTCTCAGTGTAAGTCTTGTGGCCGCGCTATGATCCCGCGGCTCTAGCGAGACTTACAGTGGGAGCTGACCGGACCGGCGCGGAGGAGATGGGAGCTGACGGGAGCTGCATGAGAGGTAAGTAAACGCTCCCTGCCAGCCCCTCTCCTACACAGCCCCTTGTCTGTATTATGGCAATGTAAATTGCCATAATACAGACATTGACTCGAGTATAAGTCGAGTTGGGGTTTTTCAGCACAAAAAATGTGCCAAAAAACTCGACTTATACTCGAGTATATACGGTATATATTCTAAAAACCCCAAAAATAATTTTAAACAAAATTTATATATGTGTGGGTGCACTTTAATATGAAAGAGGTAATCTATGGCTGTACAGATATATAGCTCAAATTCTAGCTTTTGTTTTAAACAGAACTTGTACAATTCCTTGTCCTTAATGGGTTAATATAGCATTTTGACCTGGTCCAGTATCTTTGTTTCTTTACCAATAGAATAAAATTATGTAAAGTTAGACTTTTAGAAGAAGTATTTGTTTGAAATCATGGAAACAGTAGGTAAAACTAGGTTTTAGATGGAAGGTCTCTCTCTCTTGTATAATAATGTTTTCTAGAATACTTTTACTTGACCTGTAATTCTGTTAATTCATGTTTTCCTTTCAGATTAGAGGCAGTGCTTATACCACAGGGATATCCAATCTGGAGGGAAAAAACAGGCAGGCAAATCTCCAAACATTTTAATCCCTCCCCTAATTACCTCCTTTCCCATAAGTAGCAGCTCCTCCTGATCATCCCCAGTTCTTTGCCTGCCTTCGGCAGGGGAGGTTAGACAGGAAGGTTCTCCAGGAAGTAGGTGAGAAGGGCTGAGGCTCTGGAGGCTCTGCTTCCTTGATGTCCGGTAAGTAGCGTTCAACACGCTGGCCGGCGTGGTCACTCAAAATTTATGTTGCCGTCTTTTGCCGTGCCAGGTGCCGGTATGACTAAGGACGCAGGCGTGCGTCGGCTGGGAGGTCCTGCGGTGGAACGCACACACAGGTTGCGTTGCGTTCCACCAGGGAGTCGCAGAGCGCTATGCACATGCGCAATGCGAACCTGGATTCAGGCGCCAAATTCGAACTGGACGTTTCCGTTTGGTTACAGGACTTATATGAGCATGTACCAGCAGCAACCTCTGTTTGCCAGGAGCTCTCAGATCGGTTGTGAAGTTGTGTTTCTCACCTGCCCTCCAACACACTCTCAGGCCATTTAAGGTAAGACTGTTAAGTTTTCATTTTAAATGGTTCTTAGCCTGAATCCGTAAGGAGAAAATTTTGATTATTTTCCCCTTTCTTGTTTTCTTGTTTTCCAGTATGTCTAATCCGGAAAGTATGGATAAAGTTGCTGAGAAGGGGAAATGTGCATCTAAAACCAAGCATTTAATATGTTCTGTGTGTGGCCAACCTATGCCTGATGGTTGTAAAAGAAACTTTGCTCAGTGTGTTCAAAAGAAGCTTCAGAGGAAGCAAAGAGAACAGAAATGTCCACTTTTCTCAGCTGGTTGCAGCAAAGTATGCAGCAAACATTTGTGGATATGCAGTCAGCTGCATTACAGTCAGTCCAGGCTTCTGTTGCCCAGGATTCTCAGATGGTAAAGCATGCTAAGTAAAGACTGAGATCTTGGGAAACATCTGATACTAGTTCGGGAACTAGTGGTTCTGAGTATGAAGATAATTCAGGCAGTGATTCCTCAGATGAGGAATTTGCTTTCCCAGATGAAGCCATTGGGAAATTGATTAAAGAAGTGCAGTGCATCTTTGATTTTGGGGTAACGGGGAAAAAGTCCAAAGTGTTTCCTTTTCACCCACAGACTAAGGAATTGATTTTGAAAGAATGGAAGTTCCCTAGTCACAAGCCGTTTATGTCTAAGCATTTTAAAACTCTTTTTTCCATAGAATCAGAGCAAGACTGCAAGCTGGATGCGGTCCCTGTAGTGGACGTCCCTATTGCTCAAATAAGTAAAAAGACTACTTTACCAATTGGAGATTCAAGCGGGCTCAAGGATGTCATGGATAAACGCATGGACTCCTCTTTAAAGAAGTTGTTCATCTCTTCTGCAGCCCAAGCTAAAGCCTTGATTACGGGGTCATCCGTTGCCAAGGCCCAAAAACTTTGGTTGGAAGAACTAGAAAAGGTATATACGGGAGAAGCTAAGGAAGACCCGTTAAAGCTATTAAAAAATATCAAAATGGCGTCTGATTTTTTAGTGGATGCTTCTACAGAAAGCCTGAAATTGTCGGCCAAGAATATTGGTATCTCAACAGTCGCCAGGAGAGCGCTTTGGCTTAGAAATTGGTCTGCAGATGCGGCATCTAAAAATTCTCTGTGTGAACTACCTTTTGAACCAGGAAGACTTTTCGGTTCTAAGCTGGATGAGCTGTTGAAACAGATGAAGGAAGGAAGGAAAGCTTTACCAGTATCATATAGGAAGCAGTCTAGAAGCCGTCACGCAGAGACACGTCCTTCATTCAGAAGTTCCTTTCGTAGAAACTATTTCAGGGGTCATCAGCAAAGAGCCTTTGATTATAGGAAGAAGGAAAGGTTTGCTGCCAAGAGAAATAAAAAATTATGACGCCAGGCCGGTGGGTGGAAGGTTGAGTCACTTCCTAGAGCACTGGAAAGAGACAACATCAGATCGCTGGGTCCTTACAGTGATAGAGCACGGATACGCTCTAGAATTATCACAAGCCCCTATAAACATGTTTCTATGTTCCAGGGTTCAGTCTCTAGATATGGAACTCTCTCTGATGTGAGAAGTGTCAACTCTGTTACTAAAAAGAGTGGTGGAAGAAGTTCCTATGAAGGAAAGACATCAAGGCACCTATTCAAGACTTTTCTTGGTGCCAAAACCAGATGGTTCATTCAGACCTATTCTAGATCTAAAAGCCGTAAACAAGCGGATTATCAAAAAGAAATTCCTCATGGAATCAGTAAAATCAGCGGCTCTGCTTATTCACCCAAAGAGTTGGTTTGCGTCCCTGGATTTGAAAGATGCCTATCTTCATGTACCCATAGCGGAATCCAGCAAAAGTTTTCTACGGTTTGCGGTGTGCTGCCAATCGGTAACCAAACATTACCAATTCAGAGCACTGCCTTTCGGCCTATCATCAGCGCCCAGAGTTTTCACAAAGCTTCTAGTAGTCGTTTCAGCCTTTCTAAGAGGTTTGGGCATCGCTGTCATTCCATATTTGGACGACTGGCTGTTGATTGCAGAGTCCCAGGTTCAACTACAGTTAGATCTGGGGACAGCCATCAAATCGCTGGAAAAGCATGGCTGGCTAATAAATTTCAACAAATCGGAACTAGTGCCAGTTCAAAGGATCCAGTTCTTGGGTCTAATTTTGGATTCTATCGCAATGAAGTTATTTCTGCCAGAAGAAAAGAAACTAAAGATCAAGCGGTTAATCCGGAATCTCAGAGTAAAAAGAGTGTTTTCAATCAGAGAAGCCATGTGCTTGCTGGGTCTGTTTGCAGCCTCAATTCCGGCCGTCGGTTGGGCAAAAGCCAGAATGAGACCTCTTCAAAGAAACATTCTGCTAGTCTGGAATCGACAGGAACTCGGCCTAGATGGGCTGATGAGGTTCAACAATCTAACTTTAAAAAGTCTGCAGTGGTGGACATCTTCTCGTTTCCTCCACGAGGGTCTGTCATTCCGGATGAAGTCCTTCACTATCATAACAACAGACGCCTCTGCGCTGGGCTGGGGGGCCCATCTGGGAGACATAAAGAAGCAGGGGTCCTGGCAAGTGAAGGATATGAGAAGTTCCTCGAACTTCAGGGAATTAAAGGCCGTATGGATGGCACTCTTGGCGTTTCAGTTTCTCATCAAAAAGCGACATATTCAAATTCGTTCAGTCAATCGTACGACAGTGGCATATTTGAACAAACAGGGAGGTACGAGATCAACAAGATTAGAAAGCCTGTGTTCAATGATCATGCTGTAGGCAGAAGTGCGCCTTATGTCCATCTCTGCAGTTCACATTTTAGGAAAATTCAATGTGGTGGCGGATGCCCTGAGCAGGCATCATTTGAAACAAGCAGATTGGTCCCTGTCATGCAGAACTTTCAATTTCATCACAGACCGCTTCGGTGTTCCAGAGATAGACCTGATGGCATCCAGAATGAACAGGAAGACAAGACGGTTTGCGTCCCTAAATCCAGCGGACAGGCCGGATTTCATAGATGCCCTGTCAGTTCCATGGAAGTTCAACCTGGCTTATATCTTTCCGCCAGTAGTGCTTATTCCCTGAATACTTCAAGAAGTAAGGCTGGAAAATGTAAGGATTATCCTAATCCTTCCATGGTGGCCGAGGAGAAGTTGGTTCTCGGTTCTCCTGAACTTTCCGGGGGCCACCTTTTGGAAGTTGCCGCTTTCAGGAGAAATTCTAGAGGACGCCATGGTGCCTCTTCCGACCCTTCGGAAATTCCAGTTGACGGCTTGGTTTCTGAATTCCAGATTTTAGAGAGCAAAGGTCTGGATCCTGAAGTGATTAAGATCCTGTTGGCAACTAACAAGGAATCGACGTCTAAGATCTACACTAGTATTTGGAAGATATTTTGTCAGTGGTGTTGTAGGTTTAAAGTCAACCCGGTTTCCGCATCCATTCAGAAGATCCTAAGCTTCCTTCAGATGGGATTTGCAAAAGGCCTTAAACCTGCATCGTTGAAATTACAAGTTTCTGCTATCAGTTTCTTCTCCCTCAGATGCCTGGCCTCAAATGTTCTGATTTCTAGGTTCTTCAGAGCTCTGACTCGTTTGGTGCCCTATGTTAGGGAAACCTGTCCTCCCTGGGATCTTAACTTAGTCCTTTCCGCGCTTTGTGAGCCGCCCTTTGAACCATTGGAGGAAGCTTCCCTAAAGCTCATTTCATTGAAAACTGTTTTTTTGGTGGCTATTACATCTGCTAAAAGAGTATGTGAGATCCAAGCTCTTCGGGCAAATTTTCCTTTTTTAGTTTTTCATCAGGACAAGGTGGTTCTAAAGCTCGATCCTTCGTTCAGCCCGAAAGTTTTTTCTGTTTCAAATGTTAACCAGGAAGTGGTCTTACCAACTTTTTGTCAGAATCCATCTAATGCCTTGGAAAGCAAATTTCACTGCCTAGATGTAAAGAGATGTCTTTTGCAATATCTAAAAGCAACAGAATCCTTCAGGAAGGATTACAGTCTTTTTGTATTATTCAAGGGCCCAAGAAAAGGCATGAAGGTTTCGAAAAGTTCTCTGGCTAGATGGCTGAAGGATTGTATTCAGTTGGCGTATTCCAAGAATGGCATGGATCATGCAGGCCCGTTAAAGGCCCATTCTACTAGATCTGTTTCGACGTCCTGGGCTCTGCGAGCAGCTGCTTCTCCTTCTCAGATTTGTTCAGCGGCTACGTGGTCCTCGCTCCATACTTTCTCAAAACACTACAAGTTGGACATACTGGCCTCGGAGGATGCAGCTTTTGGGCGCAAGGTGCTTCAAGCAGTAGTGAAATGAACCCGCCCTCTGGATCTGCTTTATTATATCCCTGTGGTATAAGCACTGCCTCTAATCTGAAAGGAAAAACATAAATTTTACTTACCGAAAATTTCTTTTTCCTGAAGATTAGAGGCAGTGCTACAATTCCCGCCCCTTTTTTCTAATAAACTAAGTAATTTTGCAGCTATTTGGCTTATGTATTGTCTGGGGATGATCAGGAGGAGCTGCTACTTATGGGAAAGGAGGTAATTAGGGGAGGGATTAAAATGTTTGGAGATTTGCCTGCCTGTTTTTTCCCTCCAGATTGGATATCCCTGTGGTATAAGCACTGCCTCTAATCTTCAGGAAAAAGAAATTTTCGGTAAGTAAAATTTATGTTTTCTTTCATCATAGACCAATGCCAGACATAGACACGCTGATGCAGGAGTGGCCGCCAGAGTTTGAGGAGCTCCTTGGAAAGGTACCAATACATTCCTGTTTGCCAAATTAAATCACTGTTAAATGTGACTTATTTTCCCCAGAACAGGGGTAGGCAACCTTCGGCTCTCCAGATGTTGTGGACTACATCTTCCTTGATGCTTTGCCAGCAATATGGCTGTAAAAGCATTATGGGAGATGTATTCCAAAACATCTGGAGAGCCGAAGGTTGCCTACCCCTGCCCCAGAACATTAATTAACGAAAAAAACTGGTAAATGTTTCCTTCCTTCCCAACAATGTATTTGCTGTCAGTGATTGGTGGCATCAGACGTCTTAAAATCAATCTAAACCGACTGCCAAGACTGTAGTCTAAAAAAAGTATTAATATTCATAAAAGCCTTCTGATGCCTAAACCTCTGACTGTCTTTAAAAATGAAATAGTTGTCCTTAGATTAACGTTTAATCCAAATGGTGTAGAGCTAAAATATCTTCAAAATAAGAACATACTAGGTCCATTTTAAAGCAGCATTCTGTCTTGTGTGTAACTCATTCTTTTTGTACTTTTAGGTTGGTCTTCCAACTGCTGATTTAGACTGTGATCTTCCCACATATATTGATGTGATTTGTGGTAAGTCCGTAGGACAACATGTATCTGTCATGGGTACACCATCTGCTCTTAAGACATGACATACATTTTCATATATACATTTGCTGGCAGTGTTACTAGCAAATATATTGGTTTTCCAATAAATAATTTGAGTAAGAAAAAAATCCCTCTCCTGTCAATTCATTTTGGGGATACAGGGCAGAGACTCTGATGTCCCTGTAATGAAATCAGTGGATCGTAGGAAAGTTGTGCTCTTGTTGGGAGCCATTTCCAAGCAGAGCCAGTTTTCGAAAAATAAATTTATGATAATTGATATATTAGTTGCTTAAGGGGAAGTTATCAATTAAAGTGAGCATAGCATGTTCCTTTTGTGTCACTATACCCACTCCCTCTACCATGTAAGCTCATTGAGCAGGGCCCTCAATCCCTCTGTATCCAACTCATCTGGTTACAATGACGTGTCTGTTAGTCCACCCATTGTACTGCGCTGCAGAACTTGTTGGCGCTTTATAAATAATAATGTTAGAGAATGAAAGCTCATAGATTATATTTACTCATGTTCAAAATAGAATTCCCCTTTGGAGAAAAAAAAAATGTTCCTCTAATTTTCAATGCTGATTACTTGCACAGACCGGTATATCAATGAACATTATATACTATTTGCTGCTGTATTTTATTGATTAGGGTTTTTTTCCAAGCATGTAGCAAAACAAGGTAATGCTGATGTAAATGGTCTGCTTTTCTTTTTTACTTTATGCAGGAATCCTGGATATTCCAGTTTACAAAAACAGAATACAGTCTCTTCATGTGCTCTTCTCTCTATATTCAGAATTTAAGAATTCTCAGGTTAGTTAAGGCTGTAGCCTGGTCTCCACAAGTTATCAGAGACTTGAAGAGCCCAATTACGTCTTTCCTCCCAGATCAATATACTAAAAGCATTCACTGCTGAAATGTGACCTTGAAGCACGTTAATGGCAGCACTAAACGATGTTCTGCCCTCAAAGAGAATATATAATGCATGTTCCCCTCAATTAATGCAGCCTTGAATTGTATACACTTTTGGGGTTATTCACGAAATAATTAGTGGATTTAAAACTACATTTTAAAATGTAAGCAAAATAACTGATCTAACATAAATACATTCTGTCATAGCTTGGTTATTAGAGCATACATTTTAGAATTCACTATAGTTTGGGGTTTAGTGAATAAACCTTTAATATTTTTTTAATTTAATGCTTTAACCAACTGGGACACATTTTAGCACTGCAAACCACCACTCTCATTATTAACTATTTTTCTGTTTAAAAGAAACATGTTATGTGTAAAATGTTTACCATTTTGCATCTCTATTGAATATATATATTCTCTTAAATTACCTATTTGCCCCAATGTATTACTTTTTTTCTAATGTGCAATAGCCATTGCCTGTACATAGATCTAGGTAAATGAAACTCTAGATATTTGTAAGTTAATTTAGATGATTAATTGTATTATTATCAGTATTTATATAGTGCCAACCAATTCCACAGTGATTTACAATGTTATGAAAGGGGGGGGGGCATTTACAATAAATGTGACAATTACACAGGAACAATAGGTAGATGAGGGCCCTATAATAATCCCAAGGCCTCCTGCTATTCTGAATATCCCTAAAGTGTTTTCTCTCTCTCCGTCTCCATAGCATTTCAAAGCATTAGCCAATGGAAACAAGGGTAGAGGCACCTCTGGAAATACTGCTCCACCTACTGGGGACACAGATGACCTGCACGTTAACTGATCTCATTCGTTCATTCTGCCCCACTAATATAGCACTTCTGCAAGCAGTCCATAATTGTCTGAAATTGTAATATATTCACATGGAAGGCGTTCACCTTTATAAACGCAAATGCCCTTTTCCCCATACATATCTGTAATAGCTTTGCAATTAATTGCATTATGTATGGGAAGCACAAATTAAAAGGGCTATATATTTTTTTTTGTTTGTTTTTTATCTTTGTAATAGTATTGTGTTATGATGTTGTTCTATTTTTTTTTCCATAATTTAATAATATGGAACACCATGTATAGATATGTTTCCATAATAAAATAAACTCCTTTCGGAAAATATATGCAATATTGAAACATAACAAATTGCAAATAGATACCTTCTATTTAAGGTTTGGTGTACAAAATAAGACGTCTGAACATTGTACACGGAGCCTTAGTTTATTGCAGGTGGATTTGGATCATATAGAAGATTCACAATCTCCGCACTTGTATTGAGTCCTCTTAAACATGCAGATGAGAAGACATTCAAAACACCTCATTTTAACAAATGCACATATTAGTATTGCTCTTTTTTAGCCACTTGCTTTTAATCAGAGCTATAAGTTTTATATTCATTTAAAAAAAAATCTCATGCCTATTAAAGTATTTATTTATTTATATTTAATTGCATCACAGCTACACCTGGAGGGTAGTGTTTTGTTGGGTATTTTCTTATACTGGAAGACAAGCCAATTCTGACCTGCAAACACTTTTATTTTGACTCTCAAACAAAGTCAATCACTTCACTTGTATCTACTTCTGTCAGTATGCAGTGATATCAAAGCGCTATGTGGTTCTGTGGTTGGGCTGCACAAACTGCTCACATTGCAGCATTTCCTTCAGTACATTTGCTGTGATTTTATGAGAGCAATGTAGCCCCCTTGAGCATTTGGTAAATCAATAGAGCTTTTTATATGCCTTGCCCTGCTAACAAAATAGATCTTTGAGACGTAGTCAGTTTTTCTAACTATGGACCTATACATACACTGATTTGGAAATTTTATGTTAACAGGCTTGAGGGCAAGTGTACTCTAGTTTTTTTTTTTACTTGTAGTGTAATAAGATTTATACCATGATGTTTTATTGCACGACGTCTGGTGCTCATTTTGCATATAGAACAATTGCTAACAAAAACAACAACTCTAGGACAGGGATAGGCAAGCTATGGCATGTGAGGTTGCTGGGCCCAAATCATCCGTAGAGGATCCCCCAGAGTGCCCCAGCGTCTGGAGCGCAAGGGAGCCTGTGGTATACACCTCCAACAGGTGCAAACACCACAGGGAACTCTATTTCACATTTCTTCACAAGTTATCATGGCCTCACTTTGTCTTGCCAGAATGAAAACATTGGCAAAGTGTTCTCAACCTGTGGATAGTGCAGACCTCAAGATCCACACACTGGATCACCAGGGACTAATAAAGCTTCATGCCCCTCCTCCCTGGGAATAGGTAGGCAAGAAGGATATGGGGCATAAAAAAAGTTTTAGATATATTAATTATATCTTTAAAATGTATTGCTATTTGTAGCATAACAACTACAAATCCTCTGCAAACACCTTTCTTACATATAATCCTCACACAACACTACAGACAGACCACACATACATAACCTTGCAAACAGCCCTCCCACAGTACTATAGACAGACCACACATTCAAGTACCTTAAAGGACCACTCTAGGCACCCAGACCACTTCAGCTTAATGAAGTGGTCTGGGTGCCAGGTCCAGCTAGCTTTTACCCTTTTTTTTATAAACATAGCAGTTTCAGAGAAACTGCTATGTTTATTCTGAGGGTTAAGCCAGCCTCCAGAGCCTCTAGTGGCTGTCTCACTGACAGCCGCTAGAGGCGCTTGCGTGCTTCTCACTGTGAAAATCACAGTGAGAGCACGCAAGCGTCCATAGGAAAGCATTATGAATGCTTTCCTATGCGACCGGCTGAATGCGAGCGCGGCTCCTGCCGCGCATGCGCATTCAGCCGATGACGTCGCGAGGAAGAAGAGGAGGAGGAGTAGAGCTCCCCGCCCGGCGCTGGAGAAAGAGGTAAGTTTAACCCCTTCCTCCCCCCAGAGCCCGGCGGGAGTGGGTCCCTGAGGGTGGGGGCACCCTCAGGGCACTCTAGTGCCAGGAAAACGAGTGTTTTCCTGGCACTAGAGTGGTCCTTTAAAGCAAACATCACAGACAGCCCACACATACATAACAGCAGGCAGCACACATAAACAACGCAAACTATACTAAAAACCGCTCACATACACGAAATACCAAAGACAGACACCACACCTACACAACTATTACAATCAACCAACATGCACATGCTTAACAGCACAGAAGTCTGGCCACAGAAGTCTGCACATATACATAACTGGCAGACACCAAAAAAATACCACGAACCACACACATACATACATAACACAACAGGCTGCCCATAAACACACAATATCACAAACCGCTCACACACATGCATGCAATTCCACCAATCACTCCACAAACAGACTACTACCTTATATACACGCAAAACACCACACACACATCCAAAACAAATATGTAACGCATGGACACACAATACATACACAACACCATGCACAGTCCACATTTACACACATATGACCTCTCAAAGCAGCTGCCACACTCGTACATAATACATCCAGAATTTGCCAACATATACAAATGTTGCATACACCCTATGGCTTTATTTCGGCACAATGCTACCAATGTTTTGCCTACACTGGCTCTAGGAATAGACACATCTTTGGTTGAAGCACTAGTTACCTCCTACCATCCTAAAATATCCATACCCCTTTCTGCAATACATCTTGGGTGGAAGGGCATTAAGTTACATGCATTGTGCTGGAAAATCAAGTATTAAAAGGACCTGCAGGTCATGTTCTGCCCAACACGTATATGAGAGGAAAAATGTGTGGGGTAAAGTGACATCACAGCCATATTTCATCACTGCTCACACTGGGTGCTTTATAAATGTAACCAACCAGTGGAAAACGATCAAATCCTAGAAAAGAAGATGAGAAAAGTTTAGAAACTGACTGCCAATGGCATGTTCTCATAGACATTGCACAACTTAATTCATATATCTCATACTGTCATAACACTGATCACTGTGACAGAAGAATAGAAATTGCGACTGGAGGGATGGGATTTATTTATTTTCTTTAATACTATTCAGCAGTGCTATTTGGGAACTTGAAATATTCAATGAAAAGCAGCGTTGGCAGCTGAATTTGAGTTCAGTTTTATTAAGACCTATTTCCGGTAAAATACAAGTTCTGAGTTCAGATCCAGTGTCTTGGAAAATCGGCAAAGAATAGTGGAATGCATTGCATCGCATTTGACTTGTGATCTGAATTTTACCAGAATTATTAAAAATGTAGATTCTACAACAGTCTCTTGGTCATCCCAGTATAGAATACAATCTTGTTGAGCTGTTTATAGGAGCACTCCAGGCACCATAATCACTACAGTGCACTGTAGTGTTTATGGTGTCAAATAGTCAAACAGTTTAGTAATCGTTTTTTCACTGGACGCTGCTCCACATCTACTCTCTGCCAGAAAGTGGGCTTGAAGCTCTCGAGTGAGATTATCAGCTCAATTAAGAGAGCATCCAGTGGAGAGTTGGTGTGGAGTGCCCATGGTAGACCAAAGGTAAGAAGCCAAACCATTACAAAATGATTTGAATCTTTACACTGTGGCGTGCCAGGCCACCCCTGGCACCATAACTACTTTAGCACACTGTAGTGGTTATGGTGCTTGGAGTGTTCCTTTAATTGGTATATAACATGTGACATCAAGTAGATAGGCCAGGCAATTCTTATGTAATCAAAGCTTCCAGAGTTCATGAATATTTATTTAGCCAATTTTAAGCAACTGAATGTGGTTATTTATGAGTATATATGGCTTCAGTATTACCAGTAATGTACCACGTCCAATGACATGAAGGGGTACTATATACCATAACCTCTACAACTCAATCTAGTAGGTATGTTGATAATAATCTGCGGAAGTAATGACACATTTTTTGATGGTGGTACCCATAGACTATTTGTAGCATAACCACTACAATGTGCTGTAGTACTGGAAATAAAAGATCCCATGTAACACTACCTCCATGTATATATTTGCTACTTCATACATATGCTTTAAACACCTCCTTATGCTGCAGTTGAACCGCTTACCTCTCACTGAGTTTTTTTTTGTTTTTTTTTTTAGATACCCAGTGCATGACTTTGATTTGTGAAAACAAACAAGGTTATTTACTAAAGTAAGAATTCAATGAAATGTCAAATTTAAGGTAATTGTGGTAAAAATGGAAAAGAATCTCTAAGCCAGCTTGTTTCCTGTTCTTTGGCAATCAATTTAGAATTCACTTTGAATTCTTACTTTAGTGAATAACACTGATACTTCATAACCTCCATAGTCTTCAGTGGGATAGGCGGTGCTTCTGACGAAAGAGGGCTTACAGGGACACTAAGCCAGGGGTCCTCAAACTCCGCCCCCTCCAGATGTTGCTGAGCTACAACTCCCATGATTCTCTGGCTATCTATGTAATTAAAAGAATCATGGGAGTTGTAGTTCAGCAACATCTGGGGGGCCGGAGTTTGAGGACCCCTGCTCTAAGCACTATAACAACTTTAGATTAACAAAGCAGTTTGGTGTATAGTATCTGCCACTTAACAGTAAAATCACTTTGTTTATGCAGCCGTAGCCAGACCTCCCCTGCTGGTGACTTACACAGCCTCCCTGCCCCCTTTCTGTAAAGAGAGATTTAAGTTTGAAACTTCCTTCACTGCAACGTCTGTTTAATTTAGAATGTATCTCCTGCTCTGTTAATTGCCTGCTAGCGCTTGCAGGAGTTGGGTGTGTGCTTAAAGTTCAATTAACAGAGCAAAAGATAAAAACTTCTAAAATAAATACACTGTGGTATAAGATCTGATTGGAAATGAAACAATTTTCTTTTGTGTTGACTGTGTCCGTCGATGCTTTCATAGGTTTGTTTCTGTGTCTTGTGCTGCGTAAACAGAAACAAAAGTGATTTAATTCCTAAATGGCATAGAGTAATGTTGCAGCAATGGCATGATCTATACACCAAAACTGCTTCATTAAACTAAAGTTGTTTTGGTGCTTAGAGTATCCATTAAAATAATGCACAGAAAATAGGTATTTATGCCTCCCATAAATATAGCAAAATCTTACTGTATTCAAGCCAGAAGCTGTAGATCTGCATGCTGTTTGCCTCAAAAAAAACAAGCAGTGTGCGGACATCATCAGAAGTGGTGGTCTGATCCAATCACAGTGCTTCCCTATAGGATTGGCTGAGACTGTCAAAGAGGCAGATCGGAGCAGAGCCAGCATGATTCAAAGACATCCCTGGCCAATCAGCATCTCCTCATAGAGATGAATTGAATCAATGAATCTCTATGAGGAAAGTTCAGTGTCTGCATGCAGACGGAAGAGACACAGAATGTTTGGATACATTTTAGGCAGCCATGACCCAGGAAGGATATATAACAGCCATCTGAGGAGTGGCCAGTGAAGTTATCACTAGGCTGTAATGTAAACACTGCATTTTACAGCAAAAAGCCTGAAGGTAATTATTCTACTCACCAGAACAAATTCAATGAGCTGTAGTTGTTCTAGTGACTATAGTGTCCCTTTAAGATTTGCTTTTATAACAAGAAATAAAATATCCATATGCTTGGGATTGTGATTTACCTCTGTGAAACTGAATGGATCTGTAATCTTCACCTACCTGTGTCAGACAATATTCCACAACGCAGAGACACATCTTCCTGTGTATCACCTGCCGAAGCATCCTGCAGTCCTGGGTGAAGGTTTCAAAGACAGAATGTTAGGAAGGAGCATTTAACTAAGAAATTATGTATGTGACCTGCATCACCCTGTAGGACAATACCCTTCAACCATAGAAATTCTGGGGAGCTAGGAGTTAAGGTGAAAAACAAGTGTGAGGCATGTGTTGCCCAGACTAGCAGTTGAGAGACAGCACCCAATGAGTGATAATAAATTGGGGGATGTTTATCGTGTTCTATTCTAAAAGTCCTGCAATCACCATGGAAACCAGTAGACCCAGCCAACACATTCCACTGGAGACCTTCTACCCTTTTATATTTTTGTTCCACCTTTTAGAACAGAACATTTTTATAAATGTACCCCATGGAGTCAATCGCTCACTGCACACGATTAGAAGGTATTGCCTCCGTTGTGAGCCAAACATTGGCACCGCACTGCATGTTAACTAAACATTAGTTTATTTTAAACACTTTAAGGAAATAGAAGATACGTGTACCTCTGGCTTGGGGTCGTAGATCGTTGAGCTGCAGGTTGGACGGTAGAGACATGTGTTCCCGAGGGAGACAACTGTTATTTAACTTCATGTTATTCGATGTGCTGAGAATACAAACAGGAGACACAGTGATATCCTCCAAAACATAGTTTACTTTTCCCTATTTGATAACGAGTCAGATTCATAACCGGATATACCCAACCATGAACAATAGCTATTCTCAACTCTTAATACGAATATGGATAGGATATCCACAGCTACTGAATCTATCTTTGCCGAACACAGTCTTTAACACATTTTAAGATCTATGCATATCATTGCGTAATATTGATATTGCATACTATAGTGCAGTATTATGGGGGACATTTCCAAATAAAACTTAAAGTTTCTTGCATAGGTTATTGGATGGTGCAAGGAAGTTGCCTATCACTGTGACCTTGGACAGTTGCGTATAACTCCTTGGACTTCCAAGCATCACTACATCTATATGCCAGTTACTCAGAGACATCCCAGAATGAATTAGTTGCTTTCTACCCAGTGAAGAGCTTGTAAGGATCATGCCATAATGCAGGTACACACTGTACCCAGTTCCTCCTGTAACTGATTAAAAAAGATGTTTCAGAAAAAAACTTCAGCTACCTCTATTACTCTATTCTTGGCATAAATGGATTTATCAGTAAGTTATGCAAAGGTTTATGTGATGTGCTTGTGAAATCAATTACTTCAAATGGCTGACAGATGTTCGGTACTTCCTAGTCTGAGTATAGGTCACTGCAGAAAGTTCAGCAGCTTTGAAACGGAGTATAATTTAATTTCTTTTTCCATTTTTATATTTTATAGCCTGCATATTATTTATAGTATTGGCTGTACAATGTAGACAAATGTGGATTAGATACCATCTCAAGTATCTTCTTAATAACATTAACACAGTGATGATTTATTTATACAGAGCTTTAGTACAATGAACATCTCAGGATCAGGTCCCTTCCAATGGACCAAATCAACTTTATGTATATATTATACCTCCATAGTCTCTGCCATTTGGGAGTTCCATCACATGTTTATGCAGCTCTAGCCACACCTTCCCTGGCTCATACTCACACAGCCTTCCTGGAAAAAAAATCTACATTTTAAGCTTTCCATAATGATTTCTTATCGCTTGCTCTGTTAATAGCCCAATAGAGCCTGCAGCAGCCTCCTGTATGTGATTAAACTATTAACAGAGCAGGAGATAAAAACTTTTCATGGAGGCTGTGAGAGTTACAACCACATGTGGTGTGGATAGGGCTGCATACACAAAGTTATTTAACTCCTAGATGGCAGAACATTGAGCAGTGAGACTGCAGGGACATGAGCTATACACCAAAACTGCTTCATTAAAGTTGTTTTGGTGCTTAGTATCCTTTTAGCATAAGGTTTGCCTCCCAGGTGAATACAAATTACAGACAAAATATTTTCTGTTACAGAATTCCCTTGAGAATGGGAATAAATATGTGGATCCTCACCTTAGCGTTAGTTGATTTCTCATGCCGTCTACAAAAAAAAAAAAAAAATAGAAATACATTATTTAATAATCAACAATGTCCTTGTTAGTCTTTATGATACAGCACTCACATCCCTCTGTGCCTCTGTATGTGTTAGATTATCTGAGTACACATTACATCAGCTATGAAAGAGATGCCAATACTCATCCACACTGCTCCTAGACCACTCACTTACGTTCCCTCCTTTTCCTCCTTAGCAAGAAGCAGCAGATCAGGGAATTCACCAAAATAATACCAGCAGTCGCTCCAGCAACCCCCACAACCAATGCCAAGAGGGGGAGTTCTACCCGGGTGGAGAGGAGACCTAAGGTGTGTTGGAGCAGTGTAGTTAGCAACTAGAAAAGATAGTGGATGTAAAAAAGTTAGAAGGCAGAATGAGCACTAGATTACTAAATCTGAGTGAACGGGGTGCCTTTAAGAGATCACTCACCCAATGCTGATACAGATGCTCGGCTGATGCCACCATTTTCAGTGCTGACCTTTACCTTTAAGCTCCCGTTGCCTTCCACGTTTCGGGTGTCAAGTAAGAGCAGACGAGAAGAGTTGAGCGCAAGCTTCCCGTCCTGGCCACGCAGAGTAAAGCTGGTTGGAGGCTGGGCTCGGATTACTAGGAGTAGGAGTAAAGAGAGCCCGGAACTACGTGAAATATGACCTGGAGAGTCAGCAGGAACTGGAGAAGGAAAAAAACAAAGATAAAGCTATTCACGGGACAGAAATTGTGGAGAAAAAGCAAATTTTAGGCAAAAATTTTAAACTTCTAGCTCAGCTGTTTTAACTGCTCTGCCATTTATTTGTCAAATCATCATAGAAATTAGGGACCCCTTCCATCTCTCTGATTTAATGAAAAACCAACATTCTTGATACTGACAACGAACACGCCACAATATATTCAATATAGTAATTATTGACCAAACATACCACAGTATATTCAACATACCAGTTCTTGGTCTCACGCAGCACGGTATATCCAGCAAACTATTTCTGATGAAACATACCACTGTATATCCAGCATAATATTTAATTTAACACTTACAGTGCACGCTCAGGAGTTCTTCTCCTCTCTGTGATGGTTCGCTGCAGTTATCTGCCCCACTTTCTGCTAGGGTAAGTATACTAGAACTGCCAGGGGTTAGGGGTAAAAGGAATGGAGGGTCCTTGCCCACCCCGGTATCTTGCTTCACCCCATTGAGGTACCATGTTAAGGAAGGACTAGCCCCCTCGCATGGAAATCCTTGAGTCTCCTCATTTTGAAGTGGCTCTCCAATACCTGGAACACACAAGGAATGGGATATAAACACAGCACGGCAGTTTGTGCACAATACTACAATGTTCTTCTGCTATATAACAGCTGCAAGGGCAGATGCTCACCTCTATGCAATAGCTGGTATAAAAGCAGCAGAGATACACTAAGCAGCATTCTGGACAGGACACATCAATCACGCCAGGTTCATTGCTGCAGGAGAAGAATATACAGAACATCACTTTTAAAATAGGCCCAACCTGCTCAGATTTGGAATAATTCAGAAAATATTTATCAATATTGAACTTCAAATTCATCATCCAGCTATATACACCCTCCTTCGAGACTATAAAAGGACTGTCTATTACTGCAAGTAGATGGGTTTGCATGCCCCCTTTCCACAGTGCCAATACAACTCCTTCTGCAGGGGGCGTGTACAGTGTCTCCATGCACCCCAGATCCTCTCCCTGGTGTACAATTTGGAGTCTCACCACATATCCTACTGCAGGGGGTTTGTACAGTGTCTTCCTGCACCCCAGCTCCTCTCCCTGGTGTACAATTTGGGAATCTCACCACAACTCCTACTGCAGGGGGTTTGTACAGTGTCTCCCTGCACCCCAGCTCCTCTCCCTGGTGTACAATTTGGAGTCTCACCACAACTCCTACTGCAGGGGGTTTGTACAGTGTCTCCCTGCACCCCAGCTCCTCTCCCTGGTGTACAATTTGGAGTCTCACCACAACTCCTACTGCAGGGGGTTTGTACAGTGTCTCCCTGCACCCCAGCTCCTCTCCCTGGTGTACAATTTGGAGTCTCACCACAACTCCTACTGCAGGGGACGTGTACAGTGTCTCCCTGCACCCCAGCTCCTCTCCCTGGTGTACAATTTGGAGTCTCACCGACATCAGCTGAGGCTGGGGTCTGATGCAAACTCTGTCCTCCCATCTGCTGATCTCTGAGAAGGTGCTGTGACTGTTTCTATGACGCCCTGAACTGGATTGTACAGGCCATGCATCGTTCTCTCTCACCCCATAACTGCACCTGCAACATCAGCAACCACAACGTTCTGTTCAACCATTCAACCTCTGCAGTGGTATTCCAAGTGGCCAGCATCCAGCAGGCGGAGCCAAGCCATGACCGACATGACTTGCCACTAGATGGCGCCCAACACCCAGATAATGAGCAATGGCCTTGTTTTAGTTTACACTGCATGGCCTATTGCAAGGAGTCAAGAATGATTTGGGCTGTCGGGTAACAGTGACAGGTACTATGAGGGATGAGGGTTTTGCAAATTGAGTATCTCTTTGCTAATTTAGAAGATGTGTTCACTAAACAGTGAACTGACCTGAATCAAAGTGAATTTCCAATGTTAGGCCAGAGTAGCCGAACTGTAAACAGCTGACTTTTTTTCTAGTTTGGCTATTTTGGCCTAAAATGACTCTTCTCACTTTAGTGAATAAATCTGTTAAAGTAGTAATTGGACATTCGGTTTCCATAATTATCAATGTTCAGTATACCATGTTTTGAGTTCAGCTCTTGTGGAATAAAATGTGAGATTCACTTTGCTCAGGCCATTTCAAGGATGGAATGAGTCAGACAGGCTTTGATAGGTTGTCATTTATGTCTATATTATATAATAAGCTCTCACTTTATAAAGGGCATGATGTTTACATATAAGACTGTGAGACCCTAGCATTCTATTCAAACATGACATGTGCCCAGTCGCCTTTACTCTCCATCCCCCGCAGCCGTGACCAAACGGAAACACCTGAAAGCAAAGGGAGGGTGGGTGGGACAACAACAGGTAAGTGCAACTTTAGATTAAAGTGATCCTTAGATCTAAAATGGCCACTACTTATACTCCCTTTATAACTCCACCCCACTCCATATCCTTAGGCCCATCCCTAACCACTGACCCTTAGATGGCCTGTCTCCTGGCAATGTCAAGGCCCACTCCCCTTAGCTACGCTGCTCCATGGGCTACATGACATGTGCACAGTTGCCTTGTCGGCATATGCAAAAAAAAACACCAATACCCATTTCAATAAAACACTGACACCAGGGTTTTGGCAAAATTATATCACAGCTTTTATTGATTTTTAACATAAATTATAAAGGTAATTGTCAACAGCAGGCCCACGTTGGCCTGCACAATTACCATCCAGTAGTTTACCATTTAACCCCTTGACAATGACCCACCCCCACATAACATAATACCCAAACATTGTAACATTTTAACTTAACATTTAAACATGACCATTGCCACCAAAGGGCACCATCCATTGCCACCAAAGGGCACCACAAGCAGGGCCGGACTGGGGAAAAAATTTGGCCCGGGCATTTTTTATTCACAGCGGCCCACTGAAAAGGGGGCGGGGCCAGATAGGGTGTGTTTTGTCATCCCCAATGACAAGAACGCCCCATCTCAAAGTGAGCATGCTCTTCCAGGGCATGAGAAAAGGGCCCTGTATTTGTTCTGCACAGCGCAAGCAAATTTAATAACATGAAACTTGTCTCAGGGGTTTCCATAATTGGGATACTCACGGTATCCCATTTATGGAGACACTATGTGTTTGCTTAAATGGAATCTAGTGTGTGCATAGCGTATCCAGAGTGTGTATGTCAGAAATGTAGTGTGTGTGTAAAAAGGGCCGGCGACACCGGCCTCCTGGAATCCACTGACACTTTACCCCTCCTGAAACCTTTCAGCGCCTGCCTCACCAGAAAATGTTTAGTGGCATTCTCCCATCCATTAAACTTGAACAAGGAAGATAGCGCTGCCAGCTTACGCCCTACAACCGCGGCCGAAGCCCCTGTGGTGACCTACCTACACACGAGCCACAACAGCGTGTCCAACCGGGCCTCCCTTGAGAGCTGACCCCCCGACTGTTGCACTAGCTCGTCCCATTCCCCCCACACCTTACTGTACGCCATCCAGGTAGCGGGTGCCAGGGAGTCCCTCATCAGTCCGCCATGCATGATGTCCCGAGGCGCCACATCTCGTCCGGGCAAGACATCCCTTCCTTCCGTGCGCCAGGTGCCGCCTGCCAAAACCTCTCCCACTGCGAACGAGATAACGCATTGGCAATAACATTCAACAGTCCGGGCACGTGACGGGCCCGAAAAACAATATTAAAACGCATACAGAACAATACAAAATGGCGAAGAAGCCGTACCACCGGGATAGAGGACGCTGACAGCCCATTCACTGCGTCAACTACTGCCATATCGTCCGAAAAGAATACAACCTTCTTATCCCTCAACTGTGGACCCCATAGTGACAGCGCTACGACTACCGGGAACAACTCCAGGAATGCCAAGTTGCGGATCAGCGGGCTGACCTTCCACACCTC
This sequence comes from Pelobates fuscus, assembly GCF_036172605.1. NCBI lineage: Eukaryota > Metazoa > Chordata > Amphibia > Anura > Pelobatidae > Pelobates > Pelobates fuscus. The sequence goes on along the minus strand of NC_086327.1, from coordinate 82,985,547 downwards.
TGGCCAAATCCCCGCGCACCATTGACCCGAGAAGTAAGCCCCAAAACCGACACTACCCAAAGCATCCGTGAACAGCTCCAGCTCCTGTGAAGAAGCTGCCGGCTCCCGAAAGAACACCTTCCCGTTAAAGTCCCGCAAGAATTCCCCCCAGATGTCCAGATCGGCCTTCATAGCTGCCGAGACCCGAATAAGGTGGTGCGAGAACACCACCCCTCCCCCCGTCACCCTGGCTAGGAACCTGTTAAAGACCCTTCCAACCGGAATCACCCGGCAGGCGAAGTTTAGCCGCCCCAGCAGTGACTGAAGCGCCTGGAGCGTGACCTTCTTAGCTCCCCGTACCTCCGCCACTGCCTGCCGCAGAGCCAGCAACTTGTCCTGCGACAGCCTACACTCCCCTTTGATTGAGTCGATCTCCAAGCCCAAGAAACTCAAGCACGTTGTAGACCCCACCGTTTTGTCACCTGCCAGGGGGACTCCGATAACGTCCGCCACCCATTCCAATGTCCTCAATCCCCTGCGGCATTCCTCCGATCCGGGAGGCCCGACACATAGGAAGTCATCCAGATAATGGACTACCATCCTAGTGCCCGCTTTCAGTTTCACCACCCATTCCAGAAACGTGCTAAATTTCTCGAAGTATGCGCACGATATAGAGCACCCCATGGGCAAACATAAATCCACGTAGTACTCCCCCTCGAAGTGACAACCCAGCAAGTGATGGCACTTCGGGTGAATTGGTAAAAGGCAAAAAAACGCCTCCACGTCCGCCTTAGCCAACGTCCCCCGTCCTGCTCGTTGCACTAGACTCACCGCCTGGTCGAATGAAGCGTACGACACCGAACAAAGGGCCTTGTCAATGTCGTCATTAACGGACGACACCTTGGGGTAGGACAGGTGATGAATCAGGAGGTACTCGCCGGGCTTCTTCTTGGGTACCACCCCCAACAGTGATACTCTCAAGTTAGGGAAGGGGGGCTCCCTGAACGGCCCCGCCACCCTGCCCAACTGAACCTCCTTAAGCAACATTTCCCTGACCACCCCCGGAAATTCCCTGGCCGACTTCGGGTTGCAAAGCCGAAGAGTCACCTCCCGGTCCCGAAACAGTATCACAAACCCTTTGGTAAACCCCTCCTCAAGCAACCCAGCATCTTCCCGGTTAGCGTAGTGGTTTAGCCAAGGCAACATCGCGCCGACCTTCACTGGCGTTGCCCCCAGTGGCAGGGGACGTGGCCGAACCTCCGGGCCCCCCCACTGCAGAGGCTGACTTCCCCTTCTTAAAGCACCTGTGAAGTCCGTGAGCACGGAGCACTCGTGCTTGAAGTGACAAGTGGCCCCCCACTTGCATTGCCCCTCATTATATAGCCAACAATAGCCCCGTTTCCGGTTGGCCGACACGGCGGTGGAAGCGCCCGTGCCGGCCCCTGTCTGAAAGGGAGACGCTTTCTGCGCCATCATAAGTTTTATCCAGAGCGGTAGGTCCATCTGGTCCCACCGCATCCCCGGATTAGCGGCCAGTCGCTGATGAAATTGTTCGTTGTACCGCCACCATGCCAGACCCCCGTACGTCCGGTACGCTTCCCAAACCCCGTCCAGGTAACAGAAGAGCTGCGAACAGCGCTCCGCCGCCTTTTCGCCCATCACGCTGGCCAAGATGCAGAACGCCCTCAGCCAGTTCCCAAACGTTTTGGGGATCTTCCTATACCGCTGTTTCTTTTCCTCCTCCTCCTTTTTCGCATCCTTTTTATCCTCCTCCTTGAGGTCAATGTATTCCTCAAGGGGGAGAGGCGAAAAGAGCTCCACGAACTCCCCTTTCCAGATCCTCTCCTTAACCTCAAGCTTGAGATGACAGCCCAACGGCCTGCGAAAGAAACATGCACGTTCTGTCGCGCAGCCTCCGGGACACCACCAAGCAAATTCTCCCTCTCGCTCGCCAATCCGGGCGCCTCTACCAGGGGGGTCGCGCTCCCGGCCCCAACTCCGCTGCCCCCGGCCCCCGAAACCACCACTGGACTAGACCCAAAGACCTCCCCCAGCAGAGCCCAAACCTGGCTACAGTCCCCGTCCTTCCTTTTTCCCACCCCCCAGGAATCAATTAACTGCCTGATGCCCTCTAAAAGCTCCCCCGACTGTTGCAATGACAGTGTCTCACCTTCCGCACCCCTTGCCGCCGAAGGCCGTGGGGTTGCCGTCCGACTGTGGATGTCCTGCCCCAAGCGTTCCACTGCTCCGGGCCGTATTCCCGTGGCGCTGGGTCTCACCCGATCCGCGGGAGACCTTGACGACTCCTGTCCTGCAGCCGGGTCCGCCTTGCCCGCCGGCGACCGTCCTGATGTCCTCACCGAGGGTGACCGTCTTCGAGACCTACAAGGAGAAGACATACTGGGTAGGCTGGCCGTGGAAACCCTGCCCTGTCCCCTCTCGTCCTGGGAACTGTAACCCGTCTCCCCTCTAGCCGTCCTCCCTCGAGGGGCAAGAGCCTGCGCAGCAGCCTGCATTCCCTCCGGGGAACTCCCGCTCATGGAACTATCGTCCCGCTGCCTTCATCCCCTTGTCCTGACAGGGGGCACCCTACGCCGCCCCCGGGTGTGGACAACCCCGCAGGGGTTCCTGCCGTCTCCGTCTGTCCCCCTCCGATGGCTGCTCCGTGACCGGTGACCTGGTGATATACTAAGGAAGGTAAAGAAGAAGGCAGGAAAAGGAATTTCTTTTGATAGTGACACTTAATAAAAATTGGCACCTAATACAGCATTGTTTTTGGAGTTTCTAATAAAAGAGAAAAGAGGGGGAGGGGGCACTGTGTGTAGTGCAGATCAAAACGTGGTAAGAGTAAAAGTAGTTGTTAAATTGTGAAACTAATTTAGAACCCATGTCTGAAAAAAAGAAATATGCTCGTGGCTATTTACCAGAGTATCTGAAGATGGGTTTCATTGAATCTGTTACAAATAAACAGATTCCAATGTGTTTACTGTGCCACAAGAAATTATAGAAACATAGAAACATAGAATGTGACGGCAGATTAGAACCATTCGGCCCATCTAGTCTGCCCAGTTTTCTAAATACTTTCATTAGTCCCTGGCCTTATCTTATAATTAGGATAGCCTTATGCCTATCCCACGCATGCTTAAACTCCTTTATTGTGTTAACCTCTACCACTTCAGCTGGAAGGCTATTCCATGCATCCACTACCCTCTCAGTAAAGTAATACTTCCTGATATTATTTTTAAACTTTTGCCCATCTAATTTAAGACTATGTCCTTGTCAGGATCATCATTGTGTTTTACACAATATTGTGTATTTGGCTCTGGCTGGGATTGAACCTGAGTTGACTGCATCCCAGTCAGGATCCTTACAGTGGTCTCCACGCATCTTTGACTGTTTCTAGATGTTCTTGGTATCCTGTAGCCTGAGCCTGTTTGCCTGGGATTTGCACACCTGTTCCTGGTTCCATGATCATTGCTTGAGACTCCCTATTTAAACCTCGCAAGTCTGGTCCTCGTTGTCAGATAGTGTTTCCTGTTCCGTTTGGTTTCACTGCTGTTTATCTGACTCCTGGTTTTGATCTCCTGTTCGTCTACTGTTTTCGCCTGATTGCCGCCAGCCCTGACTTCTGATTCTGTTACCAACTACTCTTCTGGATTTCCCTTGTCTGTACTGCGTTCCAGGAAGCACTGGTTATTTCAGCCCCAGTGCACTGTGTCACACCCTTGGGGATTTCTGTCCTGAGTCCCCTTGGTCTGTGCCGAATTGCAAAGGGTGCCTTAACTCTGCCTGCCGGACTCCCACTCCAGGTAAGATCCCTGACAGTCCTCTTGTTGTGGTAGTTTTTCTTCTTTTAAATATAGTCTCCTCCTTTACTGTGTTGATTCCCTTTATGTATTTAAATGTTTCTATCATATCCCCCCTGTCTCGTCTTTCCTCCAAGCTATACATGTTAAGATCCTTTAACCTTTCCTGGTAAGTTTTATCCTGCAATCCATGAACCAGTTTAGTAGCCCTTCTTTGAACTCTCTCTAAGGTATCAATATCCTTCTGAAGATATGGTCTCCAGTACTGTAAAATGGCATGAGCACTTCCCTCTTTCTACTGCTAATACCTCTCCCTATACAACCAAGCATTCTGCTAGCATTTACTGCTGCTCTATTACACTGTCTGCCTACCTTTAAGTCATCAGAAATTATCACCCCTAAATCCCTTTCCTCAGATGTTGAGGTTAGGACTATATCAAATATTCTGTACTCTGCCCTTGGGTTTTTACGTCCAAGATGCATTATCTTGCACTTATCCACATTAAATGTCAGTTGCCACAACTCTGACCATTTTTCTAGTTTACCTAAATCACTTGCCATTTGGCTTATCCCTCCTGGAACATCAACCCTGTTACATATCTTAGTATCATCCACAAAAAGACACACCTTACCATCAAGACCTTCTGCAATATCACTAATAAAAATATTAAAGAGAATGGGTCCAAGTACAGATCCCTGAGGTACCCCACTGGTGACAAGCCCAAGCTTCGAATATACTTTATTGACTACAACCCTCTGTTGCCTGTCACTCAGCCACTGCCTTACCCATTCAACAATATTGGTATCCAAACTCAAAGATTGTAGTTTATTGATAAGCCTTCTATGTGCAACAGTGTCAAAAGCCTTACTGGAATCTAGGTAAGCAATGTCTACTGCACCACCCTGATCTATAATTTTAGTTACCCAATCAAAAAAATCAATAAGATTAGTTTGGCATGATCTCCCTGAAGTAAACCCATGTTGTCTCTGATCTTGAAATCCATGTGTTTTTAGATGTTCAACAATCCTATCCTTTAACATGGTTTCCATCACTTTCCCCACTACTGAAGTAAGGCTTACTGGCCTATAGTTGCCCGACTCCTCCCTATTACCTTTCTTGTGAATGAGCAAAACATTCGCTAACTTCCAATCTTCTGGGACTACTCCTGTTAGCAATGATTGGTTAAATAAATCTGTTAATGGTTTTGATAGTACACCACTAAGCTCTTTTAATAGCTTTGGGTGTATTCCATCAGGTCCCATTGACTTATTTGTCTTTACTTTTGACAGTTGAAATAGAACCTCTTCCTCTGTAAACTCATGTGTAATAAATGACTCATTTATCCTTTTTCTTAACGGAGGTCCCTTTCCTTCATTTTCAGCTGTAAATACCAAACAAAAATATTCATTATCTAATGAAGCAATGAAGCCAAGTCGATTGAGAGAACATCTCGCTACAAAGCAATCGCAAGATAAGCCCATTGAATATTTTCAGGAGATCTATAAAAGATTTCAAAATCGTTCAACAATAGCTACATCCTTTCAAAAACAACATGCAAAGAATGAGGATGGATTAACTGCAGCTTATCGTATATCACACTTAATTGCAAAAAGTGGTAAAAGCCATAATACTGGAGAAACTTTGATAATACCCTCTATCAAAGAATTTATCTCAACAGTAATGCATCAGGATATACCTGAAGTTTTAAAAACATTGCCCCTTAGCGATAACACAGTAAAGAGACGCATTGACGAAATGGCGGCTAATGTTGAAAATAAACTTATAGGTATTCTCCAAAATTCTTAATTTTCCATACAATTGGATAAGTCTGTCATTGCATATAATAATGCTCTACTGATGACATATGTATGGTACCTTGATGAAAACAATACATTGCAAGAAGAAATGCTATTCACTGTCAATCTGATTACAGATACAAAAGGATTATCAATATTTAATGCTGTGAAATCATACTTTGCAAAAAATAATATACCCTTGAACAATATTGTTGCATGTGCTACTGATGGAGCACCATCAATGGTAGGCCGCTATCGTGGGTTTGTTGCTTACTTGAAGGAAGAAGTGCCAAACGTTTTGTGTATTCATTGTGTTGTGCACAGACAGCATATTGTAGGAAAACATTTAAGTACAAGTCTCCATTCATCATTAAGTATAATAATTAAAGCTGTAAATAAGATAAAATCTAATGCCAAGTGTGATAGAATGTTTTGACAGCTGTGCCAGGATAATAACGAGCAGTTTATTAGGTTACTTTTACATACAGAAGTTCGATGGCTCTCAAGAGGTACATGCTTGTCTCGTTTTGTTGCATTATTTGATAGTGTCGTACAGTTTTTTGAAAGTGATAATGAGGCTGGTCTCTATGAACAGTTAAAAACTTAAAGAATGATGCCTTTTATTTGGCAGACATTTTCAAGAGATTTAATGAAATAAATTTGCAGCTTCAAGGAGCCAATATAACTCGCATAAGTTGCAAAAATATTGTGTCATTATTTATCTAAAAGCTTGATCTTCTCCGTCATAATATTTTCAAGAGAGAATTTTATCAGTTTCCTGAATTGTCCTCTATAAACCATGATGTAACTCTGGGGGATATTGAAAGGTTCAGTAGCCACCTCAAGGAACTCAAATTGGATATGGAAAAACGATTTCAAGATATTTTGAACTTAAAGGTGCATGACTGGATGATAAATCCTTTTACAGCAAATGTTGCTGAGGTTTATATCACTTGCCAAGAAGAACTATTAGAACTTAAATATGACGAAGAGAGTAAATGTAATTTTGGCAGTGGTGGATACCAAAAACTCTGGCAAAATAAAAAAATGCCTGCGTTATATCCAAACATGTGGAAAATGATGTTCAATTTATTGATACCTTTCCCTACCACATGTCTTGTAGAATCAGGCTTTAGTGCTGTTAATTATATTATGAGCAAACAGAGAAACCGTCTGAATATCACCGAAAGAGGAGACCTTCGTTTGTTCCTTACGAAAATCGAACCAGATATCAAATATTTAGTCTCGCAGCATCAGCCTCAAGGATCTCACTAGTAAAGCTAATTTCAATTTACTTTATTGTTTTCTAATTAAACTTTATAAAGTTAAAAACATTATAAACATGCATAAAGTAGAAATAAAAAGATAAATGTACGTACATTTCTTTTTTTTTTTTTAAAACACCCTCCTTTCTTAACCAATATCCCGCACTTGTGCAAAAACTGGTGGGCGGTAAGGAAATTTTTCCATCAAGAAAGATGCATTAGTGGGCGGTAGGTAAAAAAAGGTTGACTACCACTGCTCTAAAGTATCAATATCCTTCTGGAGATACAGTCTCCAGTACTGCGTACAATACTCCAAGTGAGATCTCACCAGTATTCTGTACAATGGCATGAGCATTCTGCTAGCTTTTCCTGCAGCGCTATTACATTGTCTGCCTACCTTTAAGTCATCAAAAATAATCACCCCTAAATCCCTTTCCTCAGATGTTGCAGTTAGGACTCTATCAAATATTCTGTACTCTGCCCTTGGGTTTTTACGTCCAAGATGCATTATCTTGCACTTATCCACATTAAATGTCAGTTGCCACAACTCTGACTACCTAAATCATTTGCCATTTGGCTTATCCCTCCTGGAACATCAACCCTGTTACATATCTTAGTATCATCAGCAAAAATACATACCTTACCATCAAGACCTTCTGCAATATCACTAACAAAAATTAAAGAGAATGGGTCCAAGTACAGATCCCTGAGGTACCCCACTGGTGACAAGCCCAAGCTTCGAATATACTCCATTGACTACAACCCTCTGTTGCCTGTCACTCAGCCACTGCCTTACCCATTCAACAATATTGGAATCCAAACTTAAAGATTGCAGTTTATTGATAAGCCTTCTATGTGCAACAGTGTCAAAAGCCTTACTGAAATCTAGGTAAGCAGTGTCTACTGCACCACCCTGATCTATTATTTTAGTTACCCAATCAAAAAAATCAATAAGTTAAAGGTTAATTAGTTTGTAGGGGTTCATAGGAATCCTCCTTACTAACTTGTTAGAGATTTTGCCATTAAAAGGACATTCCAGGGGGCGTGGCCTAGACACCGACCGGGATGGCCGCATAATTCCGGAGCTCCGTCAAATCCACTCTTAATCCGGCACTAGCCATAAGCATCGAGACCCAAAAACTAGCCCAACACCCTCCACTATGCCAGGCAGACACTCCGGCTTGAAACAAGACCCGAAAAAGAGGGGTGACAGGAGAGAAACCGGCAGATCGGTGGCCGACATGCTAACTACGCCGCGAGGCAGACAGGCCTCACAAGATGGCCGCCAGCACAGCCCGCGTGGATCCCTCTCCCCGGCCTCTACCACAGGCAGCGACCTGCCAGAAACGCAACCAGGGGACCCTGCACAAATACTGGCTAAACTTCAGGAGGTGAAAAGCTTCCTTGCCAAGGAAATCTCTAACAGCACGAGAGAGGTCAAGGCAGAAATCCAGGCGTTGGGAGCCCGGACAGCGGCCCTAGAGGAAAAAATGGATCTGGTCACACAGGCCCATAACAACACCGCATCATACTCAAGAGCAATGGAACAGCGGATCTGTGAATTGGAACTTACGGTGGAAGACCTCGCCAACCGCTCCAGACGCAATAACGTGAGACTCAGAGGCCTCCCCGAAACAGCCGCGGAAGGGAACCTGGTGAGCAAAATGGAGCACTATTTCAAGCACTTACTCCCAGATATCCCTGATACTTACTGGGCAATCGATCGAGCACACAGAGCGCTCCGAGCCCGTAGAACGGAGGGACAGGCACCGAGAGACATCATCATCCGTTTTCATTACTATTCCACAAAAGAAGCGGTGATGAAGTATGCTAGGACCAATGAGCTAAATTATCAAAACTCTATCATCACCTTATACCAGGACTTTTCCCCAACCACACTGCAACGCAGGAGAAACTGGAGACCCCTGACAACTCTGCTTCAAGAGCGGGAAATCAAATATACATGGGGACACTCCTTCAAGTTGGTGGCTTTCAAGGCCGGGACTACCTACACCCTGCAACCAGGAGGAGACCCACTAAGATTTCTTAGGAGCCTCCAGATAGAACCACCAAGAAGCTTTGCCCTATCCGGAGAAACACCGCCCGAGCTTGAAGATCTACCCGCAGACTGGACAGTCGTCAAAGCAGCTAAAACCTCGACGGACCGCCACACCTGAGACCCTCAGCGGTCACCTCACAACCACCTATGGTTCACTCTCCCAACCTGCCGGGACCCGGTCCCTAAGGAGAGAAAGACTCACCTGAACTGCCGTACACCTCACCGCTGACAGCTGATTGGTATCGTATGCTGCCTTTGCCTAGTTAAAGTTTTCTACATGGGGAGTGCTTGTGTACTGTATGTTGTGATATGATGACCCCCACACGGAGTACCCCAACATGCGGTACACTACCAGTTCAATGGGGCACCCCCCCCCCCAAGATCTACCCGCAGACTGGACAGTCGTCAAAGCAGCTAAAGCCTCAACGGACCGCCACACCTGAGACTCTCAGCGGTCACCTCACAACCACCTATGGTTCTCTCTCCCAACCTGACGGGACCCGGTCCCTAAGGAGAGAAAGACTCACCTGAACTGCCGTACACCTCATCGCTGTCAGCTGATTGGTATCGTATGCTGCCTTTGCCTAGTTAAAGTCTTCTACATGGGACTTAATTTTTTGCACCCAGCTCTGAAAGAGCGATCCGTGGAGGTGGGGTGTGCTTGTGTACTGTATGTTGTGATATGATGACCCCCACACAGAGTACCCCAACATGCGGTACACTACCAGTTCATTGGGGCCCCCCCCCAAGGTAGCGACACCCTATATAGTGACATGTGATAGGTAATGGGCAACACCAAAATGTTAAAAACTATGTTATTTTGAAAAAAAAAAAAAAAAAGCATCGCAACCACTTAACTGCAAACTAGATCTTGTTACGCGCATAAATGTTACAATTGGGATTATTGCATTAGCATGTGTAGCAACACTCTTATAACCTACCCGACATCAATACGGCAGATCAAATAGGTCCCTGGATCAATTAGAGACCCAGAGCGCCGTTAGTAGCAAGGGGTAGCAGGTTCATCTTTAACGAGTAGACCTGATAAGCTGAATGCCCCTGTACACTCCCCCCCCCCCCCCCCTCCTCCCGCCTTTACCCCATTAAGCTCAGAGGGCTTCAAGACATGGAGCCGGGCTCCACGACCTTGCTACAGCTTTAGTGGCCTCATACAGAGGCACAGTGGAATGGAGACTCCCCCCCCCTCGCAGGAGAAAATTTGGACCTGCGAAGGTGAGGGGCACCCCCACCCGACACTGGCGAGTTGTAAGACCAGTGTGCGCAAATTGTTATATTACTATGTACCAAAGGTTAACTGTTATTTTAAGTTTATGTTCATGTTTTTATTTATGATTTTGGGTATGACTAACACGACTGGAGGTAGGAAACAGCTATGGTTAGAGAGCCAAGACATACAGTATGTCAAAGAGAGGGAGACCAACAGACAACGGACAGGTAGGGAAGACGCACACTCAGCAATCACACGCCACACGGAAGTAACGGGCACATGACGCTAAAAATTTTATCCATTAACGCCAAAGGCCTAAACATACCTACCAAACGCAGATTGCTCCTACGGGATCTCAAGGCAAAAAAGTCAGACATAGCGTTGGTACAGGAGACCCACATACCGAAGGCCTCGCCAACCAAATTAGGGGATAACATATACAACATTATCCACGAGGCCAGGGCGCTACGTAAACACGCAGGCGTGGCCGTACTCATACACAAGCGCTGCCCTTATACGGTCACACACACACAGAAGGACTCTGAAGGCAGATACTTGGCTATCACCGGCAACTACTACAATACCAAACTGCACATAGTTAATCTGTACGCACCCAACAAGCCAGATAGTGATTACTGGAATGCAATAACATCCCTACTCACCTCCCTACAGGGAGGCATAATGGTGGTGGGAGGAGACCTAAATGCCGTACCCAGCCCGGCGACCGACCGTAGCTCTAAAATAGGGACTCAGCGTTCACAGGGGAGAGGGGGTCAGGACAAACTACTCCATACCTTTCTACAACGCACTGGACTAATGGACGCGTGGAGACTTCAACACCCAGACACCTTAGACTATACATACTACTCCGCACCCCACACTACATACTCCAGAATAGACAACCTTCTCCTCAACGGAGCGGGCATGGCAAAACTAATACACTCAGAGATCAACAATATCACATGGTCGGACCATGCAGATGTGACTATCACCTTAGGCATAGGTCAACATCGCAACGCATGGACATGGAGACTCAACACGGACCTACTCACTGACAACGACATATCCGCCACTACCCGACTGAAAATCTTAGACTACTTCACCACTAACGACACGGAAGATATCAACCCGACCGCATTGTGGGCAGCCCACAAAGCGGTGTTACGGGGACACCTCATACAGGCAGCCACACATAAAAAACGAACCAAAACGAAACGCCTCCTAGAACTACAAACCACAATGAGGAAACTAGAGCTACGACATAAGCAGGCGCCCACAACCACCATATACACAAAGCTACAAACCATACGTCACGCTATAAAAGAACTCACCATAGCAGACATAGCACGCTCCTTAGTCTGGTCAAAGCGCTTTTTCTATGAAAAAGCCAACAAGATGGACACACTACTTGCAAGGACCCTCCGACCCAGACCAGGGCGTAAACCCATAACCACGCTGCGAACAGCTGCCAATGACCTGGTACACACCCCAAAAGACATCAATAGCACGTTCACCGAATACTTCCAGAATCTATACAACCACACACCAAGAGAAGGGGAAGCGCAGACACAATATACCACACGCATAACAGAATTCCTGTCCCAATTAAACCTCCCCCAGGTGTCCACAGCGGAGGCCAACATCCTAGAGAGCCCCATCACACAGGAGGAGGTAGAATCGGTGATAGCAACCCTTCAAGGTCGCAAAGCACCGGGCCCGGACGGGTACGATATGGGCTATTACAAAAGATATAAACCGGAACTAGCCCCCTACCTCAGCAAATTATACAACCACTTCCTCCAAGGCGGCACCCCAGACCGCGACATGGCCACGGCCAACATAATTTTAATCCCCAAACCGGACAAAGACGGAACACTAGCCACTAATTACAGACCAATATCACTTATAAACGCGGACTTAAAAATATTCGCAAAGATATTGGCGAGGAGACTAACCCCACTGCTCCCAAAATTAATACACCCAGACCAAGTTGGCTTCATGCCAGGGCGCCAATTATACGAGAATACACGCAGAGGAGCTGATCTGATGTGGCTCATGTCTAACTCTAAGTCACCAGCCCTGGCATTGTCCCTTGACGCAGAGAAGGCCTTTGACAGGGTCCAATGGTCTTTCCTGTTCCAATTATTACAATTACAAGGCTTCCCGGACACATACATCACTGCCATAAAAGCCCTATACACAGACCTACAGGCACAAACCATAATAACGGGCGCCCCGAGGACACCATTTCGAGTGAGCAATGGTACAAGACAGGGTTGTCCCTTGTCGCCGCTGTTGTTCGCGATAGTACTTGAGCCACTCCTGCATCTCATCAGAACAGATCCAAATATTAAAGGGGTGCAAATTGGGGGGGAGCAATTTAAAACAGCAGCATATGCGGACGATATCCTCCTCACACTGACAGATCCGATTCCCTCAATGGCGAATCTGGAAAAACTACTTCAAATTTACGGGGAGTTATCCGGGTACAAAGTCAATCTCACCAAATCAATAGCACTACCATTTCACATTCCCGAACAAGAGTTACAATACATTAGACGAACGCACCACATCAAAACGTCTACGACCACACTCACATACCTAGGCGTCAGGCTAACCGCAGACCACAAGGCACTTTACCGTCACAACTATACACCGCTGCTCAACAGACTTAAGACAGACCTAGACAACTGGACAGACAAACCGATTACATGGCTTGGCCGGTTACACTCAGTAAAAATGAATATACTGCCAAGACTACTATTCCTCTTCCAAGCGCTCCCAGTCCGGGTCACCAAGAATGACCTAGCAGACACACAAAAGGCAATAGACGCCTTTATATGGCAAAGAAAGAGACCCAGGATAGCCAAGGCAACTCTGTATAACCCTAAATGGAGGGGAGGTTTAGGTATGCCACACCTGCACCATTACTACAAGGCTGCACAATTGGCTCAAATGGCTCACTGGCACTGCCCGACTAACCAACGTAGGTGGGTGGACATAGAATCCCTCATGACTGGGGCAGACCTACCGCAGTTCCTAATGTGGGTGCCCAGAGAACACAGAGTACTCCTACGGACAGAATGCCCGGCGATCCTTAACTCCCTAAGCTTATGGGACAGGGTCGCAAAGAAACTTCAACTAACAGATTTACCGTCCCCAATGACTCCGGTCTTGCGCAACAGGGCATTCCCACCCGGACTGAGGGCACGAGAGTTTCAGGGCATAGAGACCACAGGTCTACAACGCTACACACACCTGTATTCAAACAACCAATTAGTTACTTACCAACATCTACAATCCCTGGCCCCACTAAAAACAAGTGACTTCTTCAGATATCTCCAGGTACGGGACTTCGCACAGACCAGAGAAGTCAGAACGGCAATAGCCAAGCCGCTCACTTTCTATGAGAAATTTTGCTTGCAAGAGCGTATGCCAACCAAACTAATCTCGCTATTATACAATCATATATGCCTAGAATCAGGGACCTGGGGCAATCAGACATACACAGACAAATGGGAGACGGACTTAGGGGAGACATTAGACGGGACGGACTGGCAGGATATCTGGGAGGCTAATGCAAAAGTTTCCGTATGCACGGCCCTCCAGGAGCAATCTTACAAAATACTGCTTCGGTGGTACACGACCCCTGTTAAACAATGCCATATGCAACTAAGTCCCACAGACACCTGCTGGAGGCTCTGCGGAGAGAAGGGCACATACATCCACATGTGGTGGCACTGTGTCAAGGTCAAAGAGTACTGGGGAAAAGTTACAGACCTAACCTCGAATATTATGCAACGCAGGATAACACTTGACCCGTGGGCATGCCTACTATCACGGCCAACAGAGGGGCTAAATAAACACGACCAAAAACTGTTAAATATGCTTAACCTGGCAGCTCGTAGAGCATTAGCACAATATTGGATTAAACACGAAGTACCCCCGATCTCCCTAGTCCTCTCCAAAATCAGGGATAATTACCTGATGGACAAGCTAACCGCACAGGTTCGCGATTCCAATGCCTCCTTCCAAAAAACTTGGGCACTCTGGGAACAATATGACATATAACATACCAGCATAACCCCAAATCCGACAGTCGTGAAGATACAATATACAGCATGACATACCCAATGTTACAGGTTTTACAGTTCTTGTTATACACTGTACAAATATTACCTTATTTTATTATAAAATATTTTGATGGATATTTTTACTTGTATATGTCTCACTGCACAATAGTCTTCTATGTATGTATGTACCTACGAATTGAGACGAAATCTAAATACATGTGGACTCGGCACAACACAAAGATATGTCTGAAAGGCTTCTGCGCAAGCCAATTGAGAAGTATTTTCTATGCACTAACACACCCTTCCTTTCTGTATTGCAACTATTACGATGATTCTAATGATTGGGCCTCTGCGTAGGCCAAAAGAAATACGATGCAATGTGCCAGTCGACATTTAAATAAAGAATTGAAAAAAAAGGACATTCCAGACCCCTAAAGCACTTTAGCTTGCTGAAAAGCTGTATGTGTGAAAAGTGTGTCAATAGAATTTGACACTTTTATGAATTTACCTAGTAACACCACCTCTGGCTTTCAGGCAAACAACCAGTCCTGTTACATCCCAGTTTGGTTAGCTCAATATAGCTAAACTCAAGAGGCCGCAATTACAAAGAGCACCTGACTTGCAAAGACTTCTCATTGAGCTGCATTGGAAAGTCTGTGATTGGACAGCCACAGAAAATGTGGGCGGGTTTAGAAGGGGAGGGCTTGTAAAGGCAGCAAACAAGAGAAACGCATGTTTTACAATCTATTTTAGATAAACCACTAAGGAAAAAAAATGCATAATTAAATACAAATATGGTTTCAGTGGGGATATATCTACTAAACAGGGATTTTTATTTCTTTGGTGTTTGGGCAGTGGAAGCTTTAGTTTCAACTGAAAGCAGCAAGGTAAATTGTGAGCGTAGAACTCATCTAAGAGATTTACGTTGATGTTGGCAGCTGAGCTTACACCTTAATGGCCAGCCACTGCATCGTACTATTTAGAATATTGTGCAGATACAAATTTAAATTTTCTTTTTCTTAAAGGAACACTATAGTCACCTAAATTGCTTTAGCTAAATAAAGCAGTTTTAGTGTATAGATCATTCCCCTGCAATTTCACTGCTCAATTCACTGTCATTTAGGAGTTAAATCACTTTGTTTCTGTTTATGCAGCCCTAGCCACACCTCCCCTGGCTATGATTGACAGAGCCTGCATGAAAAAAACAAAACAAAACTGGTTTCACTTTCAAACATATGTAATTTACCTTAAATAATTGTATCTCAATCTCTAAATTCTGTTTGTTTACATGTGAATGCTTGCAGCTGCTTTGGTGGTTGGGTTTGTACCACGCCAATGCACAACAGCCATGCCATTCAGTTACACATTGCCACATACCCTGCTTGACTAACACACACTGCTAACCACAGAGACAATCACACTGCTAGATACAAACTATGCGTAACACACATGCAACACACTACATGCAACACATTACTACAGCCACACATTGATAATGGCACCTCCTTTTTGCTTACCATTTAGCAGCAGGAAGTTGGTTTAACTCTTGTCCAGTTGGGACCAGACGGCCAAGAACAGGGCAAGGGAAGGTGCTTCAGCGGACTGCTCTTCTCCTGCATGGTTTCTACTTCACCAGCAAAGGGAACAAGTGATCTGAGACCAGTTCCTCCCAGTGCTGCAACAAGTAAATTAAAGGGACTCTATAGACACCAAACACACATTAGCTTAATGAAGTAGTATTAGCGTATAGATCATGCCTCTGCACTCTCACGCCTCAATTATCTGCCATTTGGGAGTTAGGTTTTTTAGTTAAAACAGTCCTAGCTACACCTTACTGCATGTGACTTGCACAGCCTTCCTAAACACTTCCTGTAAAGTGAGATCTAATATTTAAAATCCCTTTATTGCACAGTATGTTTAAGTTAGAATGTATTATCTCCTGCTTTGTAAAAAGCCTTCTAAACCATACAGGGGCATGATTCATTTTCAATTTAAGTGGCAGGACCAAGTTAATATCTAATTGAAAATTAAACCAATTTTTTTCATGTAGGCTGTGGGAGGTGTGGCTAGGCCTGCATAAACAGAAACAAAAGTTATATTATTATTATTATTAGCAGTTATATAGAGCCAACAAATTCCATAGCGCTTTACAATGTTACAAGAGAGAGAGATTTAACAATAAATGAGACAATTACAAAAACGTACAGAAACAATAGGTTAAAGCGGACCCTGCTCAAACGAGCTTACATAACTCCTCATTACTAGATTTGAGCAGTGAGACTGCAGGGGCATGATCTATACACCAAAACTGCTTTATTAAGCTAAAGTTGATTTGGTGTCTGTAGTGTCCCTGTAAGGGCTGCCCTCAGGCAAGAGCATATATCTGAAAAAGTCCTACTTGGGGGGCGGGGCCAGGACCTGAAACGGAGCGGACGCCATTCTCGCGGGCTCCCACCTTGTAGCCCAAAATCCGCCGAAATCTTGGAACCCGACGGCCATCCGAACCAGAGCACGTCGGAACAGAGTCCAGGCCCACATACCGAACCGGCAGATGCCTTTCCGGTACACGCCGAAGTCCGGGAGTACAAAACGCAGGCCTAAGGCCTACCACGCGCCAAGCCTGCACGGCCTCGAGCAGCTACTCAGCGGGACATACCTGCAGGGTGATTCCGATCCGGAAAGTGACTTCGAGCCATACAGGCCGGAAACCCCCGAACCCATGGGGAAACGCTCGCAGAAGGCACACATGGGCCCAGGTATGGCACAGGACATCGGAACCTTGCTCCAGAGGCCAGCACTGCCCAAAGCCGCCACCACGATCCACACTCCCTCCACCTCACCGGCCCACTCATCAACCCAAACTGACACAGCACTCACTATGCCGGCAAAGACCGCAACAATGGGAGACTCTGATTTTGCCACTAAACAGGACCTACAAAACTGGGTCAAGGACATACAAAAAACGCTAGCTGTTGACGTGGGACGCCTGAAAACCGACATGCACAATGTCAAGGAGCGCGTCCAAATCACGGAGCAGGACATCACGCACCTCAAAGCCGGCATGGCGACCATTCAGGATGCCGTGCATCAACTGCAAACCTCACAACACAGCTTGACGCTACAAATGTCCGCCCTGGAAGACAGAGCCAGGCGAAATCACGTAAAAATTAGGGGTATACCTGCAGAGATCCAGGCCGCCGAACTGCCGCACTATGTCCGTAGACTCTTAACCACCATCCTGCCACCGGCAGTTAATCGTACATTCGGGCTAGACGGCGTATACAGGCTCCCAACCTCATCCAGGATGCCTAACATGCCCGCCAGGGATGTCATATTACGATGCGCCTCCAACCACGATAAAGCACAACTCCTGGCGGCAACCAGAGGTAAAACCCCCCTGACCTTTGAAACATCCCAGCTGTCGTTCTACCAAGATCTTTCCAGGGCCTCGCTACAGTGGCGGAAGACACTATCACACTTGACGAGCCACCTGCGCAACCTGGGAGTGCCCTACAGATGGGGACCACGAAGATCCCTGCTAATCCCCCACAATGAACTCACTCACACGATAACATCGGACGAAGAGGCGCCAGCACTTCTGAAAAATCTTGGCCTACCAGACTTACCTGCCACCCTACCGCCAGAACCACAGTATGAGTTAGGGGACCCAGCCACCAGCAAGCCGTTCGTCCCACGCGAAAGGACAATGTCGAGCCCCCAGACTTGACTACGGCAACCGGAGGACTCACAGAGACCCACACTACATGACCGACACTGCTGGGCATAGGGCACTTCTTAACCCTCCCGCATATTAATCTCACCATCATAAAGGCCACTAGACCTTTTGGGACTAATCGTCCAGTGTTCCTTTCCTGTTTTTCCTCTTTTTTCTCGTTTTGTTTGTGTTTCAATCCCAAGTGTACAGTTTGAATCCTGCGTGAACAGGACTCATTAATACCCCAAACAAAGCGCAGCACGTGGGTTCTAAGGTGGTAATAAGCCTGTTCGCTTAAACTAATGCAGCGGAATTGTGACTATTCGTTACTGTTTATGCCATATGTACATTTACCATACTCATATATAGCATGTCTTTAACTGTATTGGCTATACAACTCGACTTGGATTTAACTTTTACCTCAACAGCTGTTTAAAGTCGTTAAGCACGTAGATCAAACATGGAACACATACTTACACATGCACACCTGTATCGTTTTGCTTGATCCTGTTGTCAGTTTGCAAGACATGTTTACTCAGACTAGCATATAAGTCCGAGAGGGAATAGTTACTTTGCCTAGGCGTGCCATTCAACTGTTTTAAAGTTTCCGTTTTGCTTCTGGTAACAGAAGCTTAGACCTTCTTGCAAGATAGTATATGCCTGCTGCACAACGGTTAACTATCAGGTAGACTACAAGACAATGACTACACTAGGCTTAACCAGCATGCTTAACATTCTCTATGTACACATACAGTTAAGACGCAGAAGCTTAGCATGTTACTACATACTCCGCAATTAAACAAACAAACCGCACTCTCGTGTTCTAACAATCAGCATATTGTTTATTCTTTAATCGTACTGTTACAAGCGTTGCCTCAGTGATGTTTTAATAATTTTACATTATTGTTATGGGCATGCCATTAACCTACTAAATATAAAAAGAGGCCAACAATTCTCAGAGATGATATATATTGTACTGTTTTCTCCCCATCCTGTATGTAACTTTATCGTCTACCCTTCTTTATTCTGTACCCCTGCAACTTTACGCCTCAATAAAAGAAAGATTGACAAAAAAGTCCTACTTGGACCTCTGTCAGGCCAGTTCCGGGGAAGATCCTTAAATCTCCACAACTAGTTTGGGTCTGGCAGCCTTGCGTGCTGTGCCATAGATTGCTGATTGGAGGTTGTATAGAATTTCTCTGGTGTGCTATTCAGGGTGAAAATAGAGGTGTACATATTGTCATTGGTTCCTTTGATCACTTTACTGTAAATACATTTATAAAAAAGCATAAGATTTACATACATATCAGACTCTATACAATACTGTACAATCAATAATGTCACACATAAAAAAATGGTTTATTTCACATTTTTCCCATCTTAGAAGGAATCTTCTTACAAAATTTTACCGATTCTGTCTCTATCTTTTTTGGTCATTGTCCCACCAGTGAGTACTATCAACACTCGAGCTGCCCCTTGGCTGCTTGTTTTAGCAACTCTTGGAGTTTGGTTCTTGCAGTTTCTGCATCATATCCCGCAGCATGCTGTTGCAGAGTGCAGCATATGGGTTCAGCTGAATCAACAATTGTTTGGCATATGCACTTCCTTCCTGGGCTGCGTTTTGAAGATCTTTCCTTGCTGCTTCGTGGTTTCCTTGGAGGAGCAGGATCAGACCCCTCTGCACCAGGGCCTGGCGCCCTACTAACCCCTTCCCTCCACTGAGCTCCAACGCCTGATCCAAGTCTCGTACTGCACCTACAGAAGAGAATCTCAGATATATTTCTCGTATTTTTCATAATATATGAAGCACACATATATGACTTTTAACCAGAAATTTTTAAGAAAATTTTTTTCGTCCAATCAAATGCTTCTCATAGAGAAGACCTGGGGTTGAGATATGTATTGTGGCAAGACTATGAGTAGTGTTTGTAAAACTACATGTAGGGAATTATTCAAGCAAGTTGGTGGGCGGATGCAAAATGTATATTCGCCTAATATGAAGCCAAAAATCTGTGCACTAACCCTGTATATCCATGTTAATTTTGTTGACTAAAAGTTTTGAGATTTAGGCAACTAAAACTAGACTAAAACTAAAACAATTCAGATGGCTAAAATACGACTCAAACTTAAATGGCTTTTAATTCTGTTGACTCTCCTGAGCCAAGTCCTCTCAGTCGCTCTGGACTCAGGGCCGGCGCGCCTGTAAGGCGGCACAGGCCTTAGGGCACTAGAGCAGGGGGGCGCACAAATCTTAATCCCCTGCCTCTGGCTTTTTCAAATCACCTCTCTCCCTTCAGCCAGCACAGAGCAGCCAGGGAAGTCGGCCAGCCTCTCCTAATGATGTCAGGAGGAGGGGTCGTGACTTCCACTGCTTTTCTCCCAGACCGCTGAGAGTCCTGGAGAAGAGCAGTGAAACTCACGCCCCCTCCTCCTGACATCATCAGAAGAGGCTGGCCAACTTCCAAGGCTGCTGTGTGCTGGCTCCAGGCTCCTGTCCCACTCCTCCCTGGCAGACCTTGTCTCTCAACAGCAGCCCTGTGCCCCCCCCCCCTCGAGCTCCTGCGTACCCCTCTACAGCACCTATGTCCCCACAACAGACCCTGCCCCCTCAACAGCTCCTGCCTACCCCGTCCCCTAATCTAGCCCTTGTCCCCCCTCCCTCAGCCCCTGTGCCCCCACCACAGCCCCTGCCCTCTAACAAAGCCCATGTCCCCTCTCACAGCCCCTGTGCCCCTCACCACAGCCCCTGCCCTCTAACAAAGCCCATATCCCCTCTCACAGCCCCTGTTTCCCCTCTACATCCCCTGTCCCCTCTCTCAGCCCCTGTGCTTCCCTCTACAGCCCCTGTCCCCTAACTCAGCACATGTCCCCTCTCTCAACCCCTGTGCCCACCTCTACAGCCTTGTCCCCCCCTCTCAGCCCCTGTCCACCCCTCTCTCCACCCCTGTGCCCTCTACCACAGCCCCTTCCCCCTAACTCAACACATGTTCCCTCTCCTAACCCCTGTGCCCACCACTACAGCCCTTGTCCCCTCTCTGTCAGTGCCCCCCACCACAGCCCCTGTGCCCCCCCACAGCATCTGTCCCCTCTCCCAGCATCTGTCCCCTCTCTCAGCCCCTGTCCCCACTCACAGCCCCTGTGCCCCCCACCAAAGCTCCTGTGCCCCCAAAGACAGCCACTGTCGCCTCTCTTAGCCCCTGTCCCCTCTCTTCAGCCCAAGCGTCCCCTCTACAGTACCTGTGCCCCTATCACGGCCCCTGCCTCCCTCTACAGCTCCTGTCCTGCCCACAGCCCCTTTTTCCCCCCACCACCAACCTAACTCCTCTACTACACATCCCTCCAACTACAGCCTCTTTCCCGCCATGTCCAGCCATAACCCAACTTTTACACCCCATACCTCCACTACAGCCCCTATTCCCTTACTACAGTCCTTACCTCCCACTACAGTCCCATATCATCTCTACTACAGCCCCCTCTTCCCCAATTGCAGCCCATATCACCCACACCACAGCCCATTTCCCAAATTGTAGCCATCAACCTACTTTAGCCCCTATCCCCCACTACATTTCCTAAACAGCCCATACCCTCCACTACAGCCCCTACTACACCCTCTAACCTTTCAGTTACAGCCACTACAACCTACTACCAGTGCCCTTCACAAGATTAGGTTCTGCATCCGCCCCTGCTCTGTATGCCTGTGTCTGTATGACTATATGACTGTATATGTATGTCTTTGTATGCCTGTGTCTTTTTATATGACAGTGTGTAGTGTGTGAATGTCTCTGCATGACAGTGTCTGACTGCCTGTGTTTGTATGACATTGGACCTGTATGTGTAGATTGTATGACTGTGTGCCTGTATGATTGTGTTTGTTTGATTGTGTGCCTGCATATCTCTGTGACTCTGCACCTGAATAATTATGTGTGCCTGTATGGTTGTGTGTTGCTATATACCTATGTATATGAGGCATGGGAGGAAAAAGACACACAAAGGGCCCAGAGGGAGAGGGACACACAAAACTGGCTGGGGGGAGAGAGCCACAGAATGGGGCTGGGAGTAAAGAAAGAGACACACAAAGGGGCTGGGGAAAATAGAGAGACACACAAAGGGAATGGGTGTCACATTACCTTATGTTGCCCAGGCTGTGACACAGCCTGGGGAGGCCCTTAAGGGGAGAGGGACCCTTCCCGCTGTAGCTCTGCACCCTTTTATGACGTGGCACGTCATGACGCTAATGACATCACAACCCGCCAAAACGTTCTAATTTGTTTTGGGGGGTTGGCTATCAATTAAAGGCATAGACTATAAAAATAATGCTGGTCATTGCCCTGTTGTGGTTTCCGTTTACAGTTCCCAAGAGTGCGTTATATTCTGTGTCTATTTTGATATTTTGATCTTGTCTTTCTCCTGACTATCCTCTATTCTGCTCTCCCTGACTCGGTTAGTTGTTTTTCGCTTCCCTGATTTCTGGCTTACCTGAAGGGGCTTGTCCCTGAGCATTGCTATTCTAACAACGAATAGCCCGTCCATTCTAAGGCCCGGTAAACGTGGTCTAATCTATTATCGTATATATACTCTGTGTGTTGGGTCACTAGATATCGTAATATTACAACAAGACCTTATGGACCCTGCAGGTATTAGCCCTCAAGGGGTTAAGAATGATAATAGATTTGAGAAAATAGATCATCGCATGGATCAGATTGCCCGTGCCTTGCAAACATTGATGACACGTCCATCAACTTTGCCAATGGAAGGGCAAAATCCTCCGGCTACTCCTGTGTATACTGGCTTGGATTTAACTCTCTATGGTGCCACTACACATGTGACTTCACCGTTACGTTATGATGGAGCTCCAGAGGCTTGCCGTGGTTTTCTAAACCAAGTAAGAATTCTCATTGAACTACAACCCAGATCCTGTTCCACAGATAGAGCCAAGATAGTGTTCATCACCACCTTACTTATAGATAAGGAATTGACTTGGGGAAAATGATAACCCTATCGTTTTTAACTATTCTGCCTTCCTAAAGGCATTTTGAAGAACATTTGATCCTCCAGTTAGAAAAGCTAGTGCGGCAAGGACCATTTTGCATCTTAGACAAGGCAGTCATTCCTTGGTTGATTACGCACTAGAATTTAAATATCTAGTGGAAGAGGCTGGTTGATATAACAGGGCTTATGTAGATGTGTTCCTTAATGGACTGTCTTATAGCCTTCTAGACGAAGTTGCTACCAGAGAATTACCTACAAATCTGGAGGAACTTACATGTCTCGTATAGCCGAAAGGTTGAGACAGAGAATGAATACCAGGGAAAGACCCAAAAGGGTTGTTTTAAGATTAGCACCCTCTTTTAACCCTGCTGACTCGTTGCCTGAGCCCATGCAACTAGGGGTAACTACATTATCAGAGGTAGAAAGGCAATACCTGAGAAGAGAAGGTCTCTGTATGTATTGCGGTAAGAAAGGGCACTTCTGCTTATCATGCCATAGCAGGCTGAAAAACTCCCGCACCTAAGACCTTCTGGAGGACAGGCATTGGGTGTTTCAACTATGTCCTCCAAAAACACTGAAAAAGATCTTAGGCTTCTTATTCCTATCAAAAAGACATACATACTGACATACAGACACATATATACACATACATACTGGCATACATACACTGTTACATACATACACATATACTGATATACATACATACGACATACACACACACACGCACACATACATACTGACAAACAGACATACATACTGACATACAGACACATACATACAGGCATACATACTGACATACACACACACACAGACATGCATGCATACTGACATACATACATACACATATACATTCATACTGACATATACACACGTATACCCTCCTCTTGCGGTGCAGCTGCAATTTTTTTTCAAGGGACGCGGTCACGCTATTACAGCGCTGACCGGGCGCCTGAAGATATAGGGCCCATTGGGTGGCCCTAAATGCTTGGACCATCTGATGGGCTCCATCAGCATGTGGGCCCCGGTGCAGATGCACCGGTGGCAGTTCGGCCGCTCCACGTGGGGCCAGGGCCGCCGGGCCCGTGACAACCATCATGGTTGTCTCCCCCTGATGGTGGCCTTGGTGTATGTGTGTGTAAGGAATGCAAGGTGTGTTTCTGTGAATGTAATTAAATGCAGTGTGTGTCTGTGAGGGGTGCATTGAGTGTGTGTAAGAGATGCATTTTGTTTCTGTGTGTGTAAGAGAAGCAGTGTGTGTGTGTGTGTGTGTGCGTGCGTAAGGGATGCATTGTGTGTTTTGGTGTGTCTGTGTGTGAGTAGGGATGCATTGTATGTTTCTATGTGTGTGTGTGTAGGGATACATTGTGTGTTTCTGTGTATGTGTAAGGATGCATTGTGTATGTGTGTAGTGTAAAAGAGAGGGTTTGTAAGGTAGGATAGCGGCTGAGAGGGGAGCAGCTATTTTTTTGTTTTTGTTTATAGTGCTCTCCCCTCCTATCAATTAGTGATCTCCCCTCCCCTCCTGTCCCTCAGTGTTCTTCCCTCCAGTCCTTTAGTGCTTTCTCCTCCCCTCCTGACCCTTAGTGCTCTCCCTTGGCCCCCCCGTCCCTTAGTGATATTCCCTCCCCTCCAGTCCATTAGTGCTCTCCCCACCCGTCCTGTGATCTCCCCTGTTCCTTAGTGATCTCCTCTACCCATCCATCCTTAGAGCTCTCCCCTGCCCCTGTCCCTTAGTGGTCTCTCCCCTCTCTTCCCTGTCCCTCAGTGTTCCTCTCCATTCCCTGTCCCTTAGTGTTCTCCCCCCCTCATAGTGGTCCTCTCCAGTCCCCCCTTGGTGGTCCTCTCACTCCACCCTCTTCCCCCTTGGTGGCCCTCTCACTCTCCCCTTAGTGGTCCTCTCACTCCCCCCTTTCTCCCCTTAGTTGTCCTCTCACTCCCTCCCAACTAGTTATAACTAGTTGCTAAGTGCCGTTACTGTGTTGCTATAACACCGAAGGCTGCATAAATCCCATTCATGGGCTTATTAAGTGTTCTTGCATAGCAAGACCACTTAATGTTATCTCACATATATATTATTATTATTATTCTTATTATAGCCAAATTTGCCACCCTAACTCCTCCCACAGTTTTTACACTACATAGACAAAAATTTACCAAAACGTGCAGATTGTTCCCGATCGCGTTGCTATTACTTTGTGGAACGTTTCGCTGAATGGTTCTCGGAATATCGTCGTTCTTGTGGCAAAATTTGTCCCATAGGAATGAATGGCAAAGCTAGAGTGGGAGCTGGCAAAAGCTGAAAAATCAGGACATGATTTCTAAACTGCCACCACTCCCTCATTTTCAGGCCCACCTACACAAATCTTATATCAAAACGTTCAGCTATCCCTGCTGCCACTAAAAATGTCCACAGCTAAGTCGTATTCCTTATAGTTTTCACAATATGACCATTTGTTTGCAACTCACGCAGTCCATTGACATTCATTGAAACTCCACTCTGCAAAGCTCACATTTGAAGGGCAATTTCTAAACTGCGACTGTGCCTTCATTGTTAATATCTCAGAGACATACTATACATCAAAATGTAGGTCTGGGTCTTGTGATTCTCACAATATAAAGCTCTTCACTGTAGGATTTATAGTTTTTAAAATACGACCGTTTGAAGATGGCAACCGCAAAAATACTCTGACCTGTGCAAGGCTGCAGCAGCAAGTGATGTCATAGACAGGGCCTTTTGCACCTGCTAATGGTTTCTATAACTGTATGTTTTGATGTAACTGTGAAGCACTTTGGGCAACAACGTTGCAATTAAATGTGCTATATAAATAAATAATAACAGTTACTCCGCCTACTCCAGTTGTAGACTACTGGTGGAGGCAAGAACACTTCACAATTTCCCCAGAAATTGTAGCTTTTCTAGTTACTGTTTGATATAGTGAACACATTAAACGGAACGAGAGGGCTAACAGCGCTCATAAATTTTGCAACTCCTCCCCACCAGTGTGCCCCCCTTGGTTATGGGTTGTTGACATTTATAGGCACAGCGTACGCAGACCCCTGACAGGTATAACGGCATGACATTGGTTTACCCAAGAACGTCAAGACCAATACCTTAAAGGGACACTATAGTCACCAGTACAACTACATGTATTCCTGATCCTATAGTGTTAACACGACCATCTAGCCCCCCTGGGCCCCTCATGCCTCCATTAATATAGTAAAAATCTTACTGTATTCAAGCCAGAAGCTGTAAATCTGCATGCTGTTAGACTCAGGAAAAACAAGCAGTCTGCTGACATGTGATAGCCTGATCCAATCACAGTGCTTCCCCATAGGATTGGCTAAGACTAACAAGGAGGCAGATCAGGGGCAGAGCCAGCATGATTCAAACACAGCCCTGGCCAATCAGCATCTCCTAACAGAGATTAATTGAATCAATGAATCTCTATGAGGAAAGTTCAGTGTCTGCATGCAGTGGGAGGAGATACTGAATCACAGGATGCTGTGCACAGTGCTGCCCTGTGCTCTGCTGACAGCAGATCTGAGTCCATCAACTCTGAAGTCCCTCTGGTTCACTCTGAGTGACTGCAACTGGAGGTGTTCCTAGCTTTCAATGTAAACACTGTATTTTCTCAGAAAATACAGTGTTTACATGAGAAAGTCTGCAGGGAGCTATAGTTCTCACATGAACAACCTCATTAACCCCTTAAGGACCAAACTTCTGGAATAAAAGGGAATCATGACATGTCACACATGTCATGTGTCCTTAAGGGGTTAAAGGAACACTATAGTCACCTAAATTACTTAAGCTAAATAAAGCAGTTTTAGTGTATAGATCATTCTCCTGCAATTTCACTGCTCAATTCACTGTCATTTAGGAGTTAAATCACTTTGTTTCTGTTTGTGCAGCCCTAGCCACACCTCCCCTGGCTATGATTGACAGAGCCTGCATAAAAAAAAAACTGGTTTCACTTTCAAACAGATGTCATTTAAATAATTGTATCTCAATCTCTAAATTGAACTTTAATCACATACAGGAGGCTCTTGCAGGGTCTAGCAAGCTATTAACATAGCAGGGGATAAGAAAATCTTAATTAAACAGAACTTGCAATAAAGAAAGCCTAAATAGGGCTCTCTTTACAGGAAGTGTTTATGGAAGGCTGTGCAAGTCACATGCAGGGAGGTGTGACTAGGGTTCATAAACAAAGGGATTTAACTCCTAAATGGCAGAGGATTGAGCAGTGAGACTGCAGGGGCATGTTCTATACACCAAAACTGCTTCATTAAGCTAAAGTTGCTCAGGTGACTAGAGTGTCCCTTTAAGCTGAAGTTGTTCACGTGACTATTGTGTCCATTTAACTCATAGTACCTGGGCAAGGATAACTGCTGGAAACTCTCTATTTTACACTACCCTTATTGATACTACCAGCATAGTTAGGGAATAATACCGTCCCAAAGCAGAAGCAAAGGAATATTTTTTCTAACTAATTGAAGGCCTAGGATGTAAAGCAAACATGTGGGTTGGTCAGACGCCTGTGTAAATAAGCATAATCTATCTTTCTTTGGTTTTTGTTTCCTTTAGTCTCTCTTCTTTTAAAACCACATAAAAAGAGGTCTGTTTCAATACAATGCTTGCAGTATAAATGTACCATTGTTTCAATTGCATTGTCACACCGTACAAGCATATTTTGTCATATACTTGTTTTGTTAATCATGTACCTAAATAAAAAAAGAGAATTATAATCTGCAATTATGGTTTTTTTTTTAGCAATTGCGCTCAGTGCATTGTTGATGTTACATATAACTCCTCCTACTTTCCTCTACGTTATGAGCAGAAATTATTCCAACTCTGTGGCCACAATACAGACTGCATCCTGGTCTCACCAATGACATCTCCCTGCAGTCTCAAGACCTGAGCTCGATTGTTATACGCAGATGCCCACTCTGGAAGGAGTACGATGGCCTCGTTAAATCTCTGTAGTGCTGCCTCTAGCTCACCAGACTCCGCTGCCTCCACTCCATGTTTCTCTAGAGTTTGAACTTGCTCAAGGAGAGCTGGTGAGAAATCTGAAACTGTGAACAAAGCGAGAACACACTCTATTATATCTCATACTATATAAGAAATACAGAAAAGACTGTGAATAAAAAGAGACAAATAAATGCAAGAGTTCAGAATGAAGAAGATTTTTTTTATTTTTCTTTATAGAGTATCAGAGTAATGGTAAATAAAATAGGTAAGTTAAAGCTAGAGTAGAGCCTTAATTATTGAGATGGACACTCCAGTGGTAGTGAGGAGAAAATGGGGGAATAATTTGTCAACAGTGGAAGGAAAGAATGGTAAAACAAAGAAAAATTAAAAAAAAAAGCAAAAACAATAATAAACACTACCAGCAGGTGTCGCCAGAGAGATAGGTAAGTAATATCTAAATGGAGTCTTGATTTATAACGTATTAAAACGTAACTTTTAATGTGGTAATTAAATAGGGAAAGCAGTCCTTATACTGTCATTATACTGACAGTATAAGGACTGCTTACCCTATTTTAATAATTATTGCTTTATGTCTCTTCCTCTTACTTTATTATAAATTACCACATTAAAAGTTAAGTTTTAATACATGTTATAAATCAAGACTCCATTTAGATATTACAGGCATCCCCCACTTTACATACACTCACTTTAAGTACACTCGCGAGTACAGACATACCCGCGAGTGTACGTAAAGGTGCCTCGCCAGTACAGAAATTCCCGTGCCTTTTCTGTCCGCGGCGAGTGAACAGTACATGGAAGGTTCTATTTTCGCCCGGAGCAGCTCTGTTCAGTGTCTTAGGGGCAAGAACTTTTCACACCTTCTGACATGGCACAGGTTAATCATCTCAAATTTATAATGTCTACTCCTAGCTCAATATATATATATATATATATATTCTGCCTATACATTGTCCATATTCTGCAATCGGGTGCCATCCAGTGAAAGGGTTTACCCTGCCATTTTCTATAACTATGACTTAGCAGCTTAGCTGCATTAGCCACAATTCTGAGGATTCAAAGTTAAACCATAAATGCTTAAAGTGATGAAGAGGCATTTCTAAACAAAGTCACTGTCATTGTATTGACAGAAAATGGCCCAGTGGGCAGGTTTATTTTACTTTTCCTCCCAGTTTAAGGTTGTCACATGAGTAAAACAGTAAAGATAAATGGTACAATTTGGAATGAGAATTATTTTTTTTTTTAAATAAATCACTTGAAATCTGCAGTTGCAGTATCAGTTATGCCTGTAAATTACTATTGAAATGCAGTACATGCATTTGGAAGTGAAGAAAAGGTATTGCTTCACTTTAAGTACATTTTCGTTTTACATACATGCTCTGGTCCCATTGTGTATTTAAAGGACCACTCTAGTGCCAGGAAAACATACTCGTTTTCCTGGCACTAGAGTACCCTGAGGGTGCCCCCACCCTCAGGGACCCCCTCCCGCCGGGCTCTGGAGAGAGGAAGGGGTTAAACTTACCTCTTTTTCCAGCACCAGGCGGGGAGCTTTCCTCCTCCTCTCCATCTTGATCGCGACGTCATCGGCTGAATGCGCATGCGCGGCAGGAGCCGCGCTCGCATTCAGCCGGTCGCATAGGAAAGCATTTACAATGCTTTCCTATGGACGCTTGCGTGCTCTCACTGTGATTTTCACAGTGAGAAGCACGCAAGCGCCTCTAGCGGCTGTCAATGAGACAGCCACTAGAGGATTTGGAGGCTGGATTAACCCTCATTATAAACATAGCAGTTTCTCTGAAACTGCTATGTTTATAAAAAAAAAGGGTTAATCCTAGAGGTACCTGGCACCCAGACCACTTCATTAAGCTGAAGTCGTCTGGGTGCCTAGAGTGGTCCTTTAAAAGTGGGGTATGCCTGTACTTACCTATCTCTCTAGACACCTGCTGGTAGTGTTTATTTTTTGCATTTTTTACTTTTCTTGGTTTTACCATTCTTTCCTTCCACTGTAAATAAAATAAGTGCACTATCGAAAAGTGGTTGTATATATTTGTACAGGGTAGTGACAGTACATTTGAAATCCACATGTTTTTTTGTGTTTTTTTTTTAAATACCAAATGTCAGTCAAATGAAAACTAAACTGCACAATTTAGACAAAAATAGCTAATTTAAAAAAAAAACCTCCATCTTTTCTATTTTAGCCTCAACTTTGCACTTTGGGCTTCAATTTTCTAAAAATCAATGTTCAGTAAATACACTACCTCACAGTCTTAGCTCGAGTGTAAATATGGTGCTAGTTGTGTCCTGGCGCCCTCTCCCCTCCTTTGTCAGTTGTCAAACTTCATAGACGCAAAAGTTCCTAAGCAACGTACGTTGAGTCTCCAGAGCTAAGCTCTGCAGTGCAAGGCATCATTCTATAGCTGAGAGTGTCAGCAGACTACACTAACCAATAAGCTAGCTCAGGAGAACTAACAGAAGTTCCTGCTTAGAGGTTTGACTACTTAAAATGGATGGGAGGGTGGGGGAAGGAGCACCAGGGCACTCCAAACACCATAACCACTACATTGAGCTTGTTATGGTGCTTGGAATATGTTTGTGTAAGTTAATGCCAGCAATATTCCCTCAGATTCACAGACTTACTTACTGACAAAAATGGCTTTTCATGTTGATAAAATGAGTTGGAACAGGAAAGCACCTTTATTAGATTCCAGCACACTGCCTTTCTTTGGTAGAAAATAAGTGATTCTGTGCATGTGACTGTAGTTCTCATGTGTGTATGTGTGTGAATGTGTGCACCTGTGTGTGTGATACTGTGTGCGACTGACTGTGGGTCTAGGTGCGCATGTGACGATATGTTGTGTGATTAACGGGGTTATTCACTAAAGCCCGAGTGCCCTCATACCAAGTGGGCCAGCTGCATATTAGGCCAGCCAACAGATTAAAAATTATTTTTTTTAAATTTCATGCACGCTCTGATTGGTTGGCTAGCAGTCTGACAGCGAAGTCTAATTTCTCTAAAGATTTGGCTGTAAGAGTGCTCTTGTTGGTTTTCCAACTCTTACTTATATTGGATAGAGTGGGAAAGCTTCCCACGCTATGTGTAGCTGGCCTAGTGTCAAAGGTGGATTTATTTTATTGCGTTGTGTTTCTGTTGGGTTTCTTGTGAATATATATTTTTTTTAATTTGTATATGTTTCATCAGTTATTATGGATTTTAATTTGGCCTTTTTGGATGCTGAAGAAAATAAGTGTAAGGGAAAAAAATACTTCTGATGGGTAAATAATATTTTTATTTTAGAGGTATTAGTTTTCTTGGCCTCTCCTCAGTATCATTAGTGTAGTGGGGTTAGTTGGGCCCTTTATTTTTAATGGGGAGTTACAAGGGGGTTGGGGACCTGTAGCCATCCGCGCTGGGCATGCCACTGTTTGAGGGATTGAAAATGGTATGCCCTCATAATTGCTTACTTATGCAGAGCCTGCAGTTCATAGGTTCCCCCCTGTACTATAATTATGATGAGGTCCTCCCCCATTTAGTTTTATAGTTAAGGCGCCCACCTGCCATGAGTAGGACATGATGATGGAAGTGATCTGTTTTCCCCTCATTTTATTTTTCTTAATGTCTTCTACCCAATGCCCACAGTTGGAGGCACAGGGGCGACTATGTCCCCCCGGTGCTACTCTCCAATTGGCTGAGCGCAGGGATTACAAAAAAAAATTACACAAAAATGGTGCGCAGCAAACAAACTTAAAAATTACTTAGTGTCTTCTATTTTCTCCCAATACAACATGAAAACACACAAAACTGTGCAAAAAAATGTGTATCTATAAAATAAACTAGAGAAGAATTACTTACAAGATCAGAGTGGTAAAGTATCACTCACAACTGTACGCACTTTGGGAGGACCAAACCCTTAAACATGAACATTAAGTAACAAATCCAACACAGTGATTTTAGAGGCACACTGCGGAACAGTGAAATGCTTGACAAAGCTTTGATAGGCAGGATAAAATGCATTGCGCTATATGTCACATTACTGGGACAAGGGTGGAGACAGAGTGAGGGGGGATGCAAGCTTGTAATTATGAGGATGCAAGTTTTTGAGACACCTCAGGACTTTACATTAAGTTCCTTGTGTACGTGCGTCTAGCCTCCTGTGTTTTTAGAATTGAATAAATATTTTCGGTGTTACTTGGATCTGGGTACCGGTGACTTTGTTACTTTGAATGTGCCAAAGGAGAGTTGGGATCCAACTTTCACGAGGGTTTGATCCTGCTGAAGCGCTACGGTTGTGAGTGGTTATTTATCCCTCTGACCTTTTAAGTGATTTTCCTCTGGTTTCTTTAATACATAAACATTTTCTTGTACAGTTTTGCATTTGTATAGAATATATATATAAGCAAGCAGACTACACATTTTTTTTGAAGTATTATTTACGTTTTGTGTTTTTTTTATTACAGTTTTTGCCTGTTAATGGTTGCTGCACATTTATATATACACTGATCAGCCACAACAAAAAACACATCTGCCTAATTTCATGTCGGTCTCCCTCATGCTGCCAAAACAGCTCTGATGCATCGAGGCATGGACTCCACAAGACCTCTTAATGTGGCCTGTGTTATCTGGCACCAAGACATGAGCAGCAGAAGTCCTGCAAGCTGCGAGGTGGGGCCTCCATGGATCGGATTTGTTGTTCCAGCACATCCCACAGATGGTCAATCGGATTGAGATCTGGGGAATTTGGAGGCCATGGCAACAATTGTTTGTCATGTTCCTCAAACCATTCATTAAACAATTTTTGCAGTGTGACAGGCTGCATTATTTTGCTACAAGAGGCCACTGCCATCAGGGAACACCATTGCCTTGAAGTGGTGTACGTGGTCTGCAGCAATCTCTAGGTAGGAGGTAGGTGTGAGAGTAACATCCACATGAATGCCAGTACCCAAAGATTCCCAGGTTCCTGCCTTCTTCCCAAAGTGCATCCTGCTGCCATCTCTTCCTCAGGTAAACGCTGCACATTCACCTGGCCATCCACCTTTCTCTCATGGCCAACATCACGTTTATCAGCACTGTGAGCTACAATAGTTTTTCTGTATGATCAGACCAGACAGGCTAGTCTTCGTTTCCCACATGCCTCAATGAGTCTAGGGTGACTATGACCCGGACGGTTCACTGGTTGTCCTTTCTTGCACCACTGTTGGTAGGTACTAACCACTGAATTTCCGGGAACACCACACAGGATATGCTGTTTTTGGAAACGCTCTGACCCAGTCTTCTAGCCACCACTATTTGGGAAAGATCTTTTTGCTTGCCCATTTTTCCTGCTTCCAACACATAAAATTCAAGAACTGACTGTTCACTTGATGCTTAAAGGACCACTATAGGCACCCAGACCACTTCAGCTTAATGAAGTGGTCTGGGTGCCAGGTCCATCTAGGTTTAACCCTTTTTGCTGTAAACATAGCAGTTTCAGAGAAACTGCTATGTTTACATATGGGTTAATCCAGCCTCTAGTGGCTGTCTCATTGACAGCCGCTAGAGGCACTTCTTCGCTTCTCACTGTGATTTTCACAGTGAGAAGACGCCAGCGTCCATAGGAAAACATTGAGAATGCTTTCCTATGGACTGGCTGAATGCGCGCGCGGCTCTTGCTGCGCATGCGCATTCAGCCGATGTCGGCAAAAAGGAGGAGGAGAGTTCCCCGCACCCAGGGAGCCCGACGGGGGAAAAAGGTAAGGGATTAACCCATTCCACCCCTAGAGCCCGGCAGGAGGGGGAGCCCAGAGGGTGGGGGTGGGGGGGAGGGGAGACCTAGAGACCCTATAGTGCCAGGAAAACAAGTATGTTTTCCTGGCACTATAGTGGTCCTTTAATATATCCTCCCCCCCTTGACAGGTGTCATTGTAACAATATAATCAAGTTATTTACTTCACCTGTCAGTGGTTTTAATATTGTGGATGATCAATGTATATATATATATATATATATATATATACATTGATGGTTTTAATATTGTGGATGATCAATGTATATATATATATATATATATATATATATATATATATATACACATTGATCATCCACAATATTAAAACCACTGACAGGTGAAGTAAATAACTTGATTATATTGTTACAATGACACCTGTCAAGGGGGGGAGGATATATTAAAGGACCACTATAGTGCCAGGATATATTAAAGGACCACTATAGTGCCAGGAAAACATATATATATATATATATATATATATATATATATATACATACATAGCAATATCTAGCACTCAATATTGTTTTGGCACAGTACTACTAAAAGGTTGCCTACCCCTGCACTTTTATATCTGGAGTACAGATACATATATTGCTGAGCGCAGTGATAGCCATGCATGCCCAGTAGGTTCCCAATGCTTCTCTTGAAAAATCATTGGACTTGGCAGAGATCATCCATAAGGATGATTTCAGAAAAGGAGTGGCTGTCTGGAGCTATATAAAAGATGAGTAATAACAGTGTTTTTTGTTTGTTTGTTTGTTTTTATCTAAATCTAAAAGTCCCCAGAAACACTTTAACAATATGCTATTCCTTTAAATATCAATATAATTACAGTAGATGCTTTAAATCTGAATACAATTTTTAAACATTCTGCTGCCAATATTCTGTGCAGTGTAATGTGTTTGTCACAATATCCTCCCCCATTCAGCCAACATGCTTATTCCAGCTAAATGGAAGAACCAAGCAGTCCCCACGATCAGGGAATG
The DNA here is from genome assembly GCF_036172605.1 of Pelobates fuscus. Taxonomy (NCBI): domain Eukaryota; kingdom Metazoa; phylum Chordata; class Amphibia; order Anura; family Pelobatidae; genus Pelobates; species Pelobates fuscus. The sequence goes on along the minus strand of NC_086327.1, from coordinate 82,950,901 downwards.
GATCACTAAAGTAGACTCAATTAAAACCATGGAAGAAATTCATGCCTCCATCTCCCACAAATATCCAATCTTTGGGAACCATGGAGGAGGTTCATGGACGACACATAATCTTTAAGCCTAGACTACACACACCATCGCGACCTGTCTTCCCCTCCCACCCACCCCCGAAGGACAATACAGCCAGCTATGGCAACAGCACTCAACCTCCCCTCCTAGATTTGCCGGTCCATCACCCCCACCACCCCCTCTCTAGAACCTAACCCCCATACCCAGAAAGACCTCTCGCATGCACAACCTCCTACTATGAACCTGACAGGTATTGATAGATAATCCACAACCCATAGCGACCCTCAAGCTCCGATTGAGACCCCACGAAGGGGCACACACTTGACATACTAGAGGCCCACCCCAGGTTCAAAAGGCCACATCCGACAGGCTGAGGGTTCTCGAGTAGGGATTAGATGTGAAAGCTCTGGTCCGGGAGACCACCCTGTGGAAGCCGACTAAACAATACATCGAGACCAAGGGCTGAGATATAAAGGTTAAGATTGTTACAAAGGTTATAACTGAAGAGGGTAAACTGCTAGATATGAATATTTGATGTTTGACTGTTTGAGTACCTAGTTACAATGCGAGTATTTATTTCAATGTTAGTCAACACCCTTGCTGTGAATACATATTTCCCTTTCTGCTTTCTATACCCTATTTGTACCAATGTTTTGCAAAGAAAAGAAAATCAATAAAAACAAATTAAAAAAAAAAATCCTCCCCCATTACTGGAGGTGGGAATCAACAAAAAATATGGGGAATAAAATATATATTTAATTTTTTTTTTTTTTTTTTTACAAAAAATGATTACATGAATATAATATTATGGACTCCCCCAGGCCTCAATTATATATATGATCCTGATATACATGATCCTGATGAAAGTCGTATATGACTGAAACGTTGATCCACTGATGTTTTAAATCGTTTTTCTATTAAACTTTGGACTTTTAATCGTGAGTGCAGCCATACACTTGGATTTTTATATATATATATATATATATATATATATATATATATGACATGTTGAACCCCTCTTAACTTATAATGAAATATGCCACATCTCCATAGCATATGGCACAGACAGATTTCGAGGTATATTTATGAAGTGCGCATCTGTTATAAAAATAATGTGCGCACTGTGGAGATATCATTACAGATCCACTGGCCTGAGGTTAAAAGCCCACTTTAAATCTGAGATGACAAAACACAACAAAGCAGATTGTGGCTAGGAAAACAATCAAAATACATAAAATACATTTACAATAGAAAATGTATTGATACAAGCTGCTCTTAAACATATTGCACTGTGCAAATTTGATATAACATTGAAATAAGTAGTTTTAGTCTTAGATATTTACCAGAATCCAGTTCGACTTCTGCGTTGTTCCTATTCTGTTCATCAAAATCTCCAAAAGGAACATTGGGATTAAATATAGCGTGCAGGACTGCTAAATCATTTGGAGTACCCATAACTCCTGATTCTGAACCCTAGCTAAACTGAATCTCTTAGATATGGTAACTAAATCAGTCTGTAGGCATTCTTATCTCCATTAACTCAGGGAGGGACAGTGTCAGCCAATAGCAGTGAGGGGTGGATGTGGCTTTTGACCAGATGCATCTCACATCTGTTTTACTAAACACAAACAGGAATACAAAGAGGAATGGGCTTCTGTCCTAGAATGCCGCAGATTAGGACTAACTTGACCCTCTCGGTTTAAGAGAAGAATTCAAGAAGTCACAAACTGACATTTCTAAAACTGCAGAACATTTTTGTAGTCAATATGGATACAATTATTAAAGTGTTACATTCACCCTTTGGACGGGGGACCTTTTCTGTGTAATATGCTGTATTTGGCCTTAAAAAGGAGGTCTCCACTCCGTTTACAATAAAAGCTGGGGGAAAAAGGTTTTACTTACCTTGAATCCATCACTGGGGTGCAGCAGTTTTGGCCAAGTATTGATCATTTGGATTTCAGTTCCCCACAATTTGTTACTCTGGACTAAACCCTACTTGTGTCTGTAGAAGAGAATCTCAGACCAGAAGTACGTGAACAGTTTCTGTTTCTTCACCTGGTTAGGACCAATCATCCCTTCACATGGGGTGGTGGGGGTTCATACATTTCTGGGTACAGTATTTATTGGTGTATGTTCTAGTGCAGGCATAGGCAACATTCGGCACTCCAGATGTTATGGACTACACCTCCCATGATGCTTTGTCAGCATTATGGGTGTAAGAGCATTATGTGTGCCGAAGGTTGCCCACCTCTGTTCTAGTGGGCACTTTACTCCATGATACCACATCACTAATGTCATTCTAATTATATATGCCTTATATTATATTATTATATTATATTCCTCATAGCACTAGACTTGTGCAAAAACTAGTTTTAGCCAATTTAAATAAAATTCCTTTTATTCCACAGCTGAATGACTCTATTTGCCTGGCATTTATCTGTGGAGTCTTATTCCCTGAATAAGACTTCCCAGGTAAATCTTCGAGGAATAATTATTTCGGATGTGGATCGAAAGAAATCGGATTCAGACAAACCAGCTCCAATAAAATTTTGTACACGTCTACCTCGTACCCTGTAACCACAAGTCTCTCTAATCCTGCTAAACATAATGAAATATTTGTATGTATGTATATGCTGCAAACCGTCTTCCTTCCGATGCAGTACATCAGCAGAGGAAATAAACATTCCTAGTTTCTTCAGAATCTCCAATAGGGTTTATTCTGGGGCATTAGAATCCTCCACACTGCAAATATCAAATGATGAAATAACAATTCTTCTTAACTGGTAAAGACTAGAGCAGAGTAGCAGATAGGCTTGGATGGTATCTCTTCTGCTGGTGCAAGATATTCCTTCTTTGTACGATAAAGCTTACTTAGGTGGTATGTGCCCTCACATGGTTAAAGATGTTTTCGCTCTTACATACGAACTTACAATATATATATATACACGCAGTGTCCTTGTGCTCTCATTTGATCCTAATGAATACCTACCGTTTCGAGCACATTGTTCTTTTCTGGTGACTCCTGTTATTCCTGTAAGCTTAGGGATTCACTGAGATTGTTATCAGAGTGCGGCCAGTTTTGCAACATGTTTTGTTAACATTCTAACAGCAGATCCCTCTAATTAAGCTAATTAATACTAAATCTAAAATACATTCCTCAACATTGTAAGGAGTCACGGAGATTATCACATTTGTGGTCTCTTTAAAAAAAATCTGATTACTAGTAACTCTAATTACAACTGCGTAACAATATACATTCGTTAACCTATACATGTTAGACATCTCACATAATCATCTACACCTGCTAAGTCCCATCGGGAAACAATTTATTAGCCAAGAAACAATATTGTGGAAATATGTGCTTACAAAGGGGAACAAACCATAGGAGTACTGCACATCTGGGTTATTTGGTACCCGGGAATAATCGTCTATTGGTACGACCCAATCCCGTGAATGTTAAAGGATGACGGCACACACAAAGTATTTCAGTTAGCTGCAGTGCTCTATGTATATGAAGTATCCCATTTTAATGGCAGGTTATAAAAGTGTGAATTTCTTTGAGAAATTGGCATGTGTATAAATACTTCCCTGGCTGTTAATCAGACAGCCAGTGAGCTTTTCTTCTTCCTTTTGTTGTGCATGGTCCTAATCAGTAGCTGCTCTCTAGTTAAGTGAGTTAGAGGCATCGTGGTCACTGGGACCTCACAGCTGCCTAATTTGTCTTAGGGCACCCTGATCTGTCAGGCTCTTGTACCGTGACAGAGGGCCCGACACCATAAGGGAGATTGGTTGCTAGCCCCCCACACCGTCTCCCCAGGTGGAGACTGAGAAAGTCCAGCAACCTGCAGTCTGCAGCTCCACAGGGTGCAGAGTTGCAGACCAAGACGTACTTGTCAGCGTGCTCCAACCAGAGCGTTGCTGCAGGTTACCATGACAATCATGACCACAAGCAGCCCCCATATACAACAACACACCGCAAGCAGCTCCCCAACACACATATGATCCCAGACACGTTCACAGAGTACGATCACACACACACAGGGATACTTACCGTCAGAGACGGGCACATACACAGGTAGACAATGCCAGATACACTCAGATATGCACATAGCTAGACACCAATGAGGAACAAAGGGATTTGGGCCAGAAATAGGGACTGTCCTTCCTAAACTGGGACACTTGGGAGGTATGCATGTCAGTAAAACAAAAATCAAGAGCATGGAAAGAGCAATCACTCCCTTGCTGGTCAGATGTAGAAGAATTACAGACACCATTCTATGGGAGATGAGTCATACAGTGGTTTAATATTTAACCTATTAATTGAATCTTGTACAGGTGGCTTTTCTCTGAAAATGCAGTGTTTGCATGAAAATGCTTGCATGTAATGATTATACTCACCAGAACAAATACAACTAGAAAAGCTACAATTTCTGGGGAAATTGTGAAGTGTTCTTGCCTCCACCAGTAGTCTACAACTGGAGTAGGCGGAGTAACTGTTATTATTTATTTATATAGCACATTTAATTGCAACGTTGTTGCCCAAAGTGCTTCACAGTTACATCAAAACATACAGTTATAGAAACCATTAGCAGGTGCAAAAGGCCCTGTCTATGACATCACTTGCTGCTGCAGCCTTGCACAGGTCAGAGTATTTTTGCGGTTGCCATCTTCAAACGGTCGTATTTTAAAAACTATAAATCCTACAGTGAAGAGCTTTATATTGTGAGAATCACAAGACCCAGACCTACATTTTGATGTATAGTATGTCTCTGAGATATTAACAATGAAGGCACAGTCGCAGTTTAGAAATTGCCCTTCAAATGTGAGCTTTGCAGAGTGGAGTTTCAATGAATGTCAATGGACTGCGTGAGTTGCAAACAAATGGTCATATTGTGAAAACTATAAGGAATACGACTTAGCTGTGGACATTTTTAGTGGCAGCAGGGATAGCTGAACGTTTTGATATAAGATTTGTGTAGGTGGGCCTGAAAATGAGGGAGTGGTGGCAGTTTAGAAATCATGTCCTGATTTTTCAGCTTTTGCCAGCTCCCACTCTAGCTTTGCCATTCATTCCTATGGGACAAATTTTGCCACAAGAACGACGATATTCCGAGAACCATTCAGCGAAACGTTCCACAAAGTAATAGCAACGCGATCGGGAACAATCTGCACGTTTTGGTAAATTTTTGTCTATGTAGTGTAAAAACTGTGGGAGGAGTTAGGGTGGCAAATTTGGCTATAATAAGAATAATAATAATAATATATATGTGAGATAACATTAAGTGGTCTTGCTATGCAAGAACACTTAATAAGCTGTGGTTGTTTTATTGACTACAGTGTCCCTTTAAGTCCCTTAGTGGCAGATCAATCATGCGTTGTGATCATCACGTATTATAAGTCTCACCAGTCTATTATCTGACTGACAAGGGGAAGTACATAATATAGGCCAGGTGACATAAATCAGTGTCATGTAATATATATATATATATATATATATATATAAAAATAAATACAGTCTGTTTCATGAACCAGGTATTTTATTTTTTTTAGGTTGTTATGTATGAACATATGACACCATAATGCAGCAAGTGATTTGGAATACTTTTAGTGTAGGGTTGTACGAAGAATATTTCCTTTTTCTCCGCGGTGCAATTAGTGAGCCAATCCCAGGATTTTCAATTTGGATAAATAAAACGGTTTGAGATAATCACATTCCAAACATCAGCTCCAGAAGTGCTAAAAAAAAAAAAACATAAATTATATTAAAAAGACTGCCCCCATTCCACCATGAAAGTGCGTTTGTAACCCACCTCCCATCTTCTACCCCATGTTTTTGCTGAGAATATTAATTTTTTTTATTTTTTTTTTATTTTAATTCTTTATTTTTGTTGTGCTTCAGAGTTACACGCATGTACTGCCCCAACAGCAGTAGCAGGAATATTGACATACAAAGTATAGCAGTGAAGGGCAGTTGACAAAACAGCACATTATTTTTGTAAGAATAAATTTAGATAGCCAGTATGCTTAATAAAACATCCTACGCTAAACCTTAGCGGGTTAACTGTATACATCCTGCCAGTGAATAAGTAGTCTAGACGTACAAAGAGACATGCATTCAGTATGTAGTCGCTTATTAGAAAAGATCGTGATTTATACTGGCAGCTGTGATAAAGCATAGCTAAAGTAACGGTATTACATGCTATAGTATAAATCAGTGAATAGAGCCACCGTTAGTAGACCTGGCTTTATGTAAGCTGCAGCACCCAGAGCACTTAATTATCAGTGAATATTATGGTTACTACAGCGAGGGTCGCGGCTTAAGCAGTGAGTCCCAGAAAATAACGAGGTATAATGGACTATACATAGGAGTTCACGATGAGGCACATTAAAAAAAAAAAAAAGACATCTATATTAAGAACGTTAGGAGTAGTCGGTAGGTATATTAGAGCTGGTGTCGGTTTGGGGTCGGCAGTTAGGCAGGGTCAGGGTCTCAGCCAATGCCGCTGGTGGGCCACTTCAAGCAGTCCTTTTCCATCCCAGGTTTAAAGTATACAGGCTGGAAGGGATCTCCTTGAACTCCGTGTCCTGTTGTCTCTCTCCATCTCCATCCCACACCGGCTCTCCGTGCAGCATGAAGGTAGGCTCCTGGTGGCGTCGGGAAGCACTGTTTGATAAAAGAGCCTGGGCCATGTGTCTCCCAGTGGGGCTGTTGGATTCCTATTTTAAAAGGGGATCTCTGCAGGGGAGCTCTGAGAGTCGCTTTACCCCTTGAGGTTGTCCGCCCGGCTTGTGCTCTCCTCAGGCGCCTGGGTGCAAAACCGTTCCGCCGCTGTTGGATCGGCTTGGATCGCCTGGTTGTAGGAGGTGAGTGGCGTTGCGAGTTTGGACTTTGTTGCCTCTCTTCGAGCTTCTGCCAGAATTCCTCCAGAATCTTGTCCAGAGAGAATATTAATTTTAAAACACACAGAAATATATATTCGACTGAATTAAAAAAAAAGGTATATTCTTGGCTAAAAATGGCAAATCCGACCTGTGGAAAGGGAGACTCTGCATTTCCGACTCCATTTCCCGGGCTAGATTTAGTGACTCACTACATATCTAACCAATAATAAAGGCTGGGACATAACATTGCTTGTTTCACTGGTTTTCTCGGGGGTGATGGGAATTGTTTTTGGGAAAATCTTATTTTTATTGTAGTAAAGCAAAACGGAAAAAATAAGTAAATACAGTTGAAGGCACGCAGGCCTCAATAGAGATACATATGTAAATAAGACACAAGCGTCATGTACAGGCTCATAGACAATTTCAAAATTTTCATTTTAACTTAAGGGATTTCAAAAACCACAGTGTAACGGTATATAGTATGTTATTGTGAGATGGGGAGCATTCTCCAAAAGTCACCTCTGTCTGTACCTTCCTGTGTTACTATAGGTAATTCTGTACTATGTTTAATCCAATCCTTGCCCGTCACTTATCGTATAGGTAAGGCCTGCTAGAGAGAACAGTGTATAGAGGAATAGTGTATAAGAGGACAGAGAAAGAATAAGCAAGGAGAGTTCCCCTACAGAGAGCCGAGCCTCCCGCGGGCCCACTGTGTTCGGCATACCATTCAAACATTACAAGTCATGCGCCATATACACAAACCACGGTAGCCAAGTCTTAGTATGTTTGGAGCCCATCCCAAGTAGAAAAGCATGGAGTGCCTCCGCCGCCTGTATATCCTCAACCCTGCGCAGCCAAGTCTCCTTTGTGGGAATCTCGGTCTTTTTCCAAAAAGCAGGGATCAGGGCCTTGGCAGCATTAGGACGTGGCGTAAAATGGATTTCTTGTAAACTAAAATATGTTTTGATGACGTGTAGGAGAGCGTGCTCACCTGACCACTCAACCGGGTCCCCTAGGATTTCAGTCACCGTCTCCCAGTAAGGAGCAATCTCACCATATGTGCCACATTGTTCCTCCATCGGCCTGACATCTCCAGGAGGTGGGCGATACAAGAGGTAAGATCCTGCAGAGGAGGATCAGTATCCTGTACCACAGGGATATTAGTTTATAATTCATCTACTGGTACTGGGAGCCAATAAAGCTTGTATTGCCACAACAGCACCTTTTCCCACTGTGTTGCTGAAAAAGTTTTGCCTATTAGTTCCTCCCACTGTCTTTGAAAAGTATAGTTCACATGTCTGTTTCCGACCAGAAGATGTTGATAAAGTATCGAAATTGCTTTCTCAAGCGCTGAGCCCTGTGAGCAAAGATCCTCAAACGATGTAATGCCCCTGTGTAGTGTGTCCTTATGCGGAAGCGTAATGTAATAATGTTTCAATTGGATATATTGAAGAGAGATCAAGGGAGTTTGCGTTCTGCCCCCCAATAATATCACTTCTGAAGAAGCCTTATCAGGCGAAACGCGTTAAGTGGGACTCTCCTTTATACCTTTTATGGTTTTTTATCTGTTTATATTAAAGTATACTTTTATTAGTTTATTTTTATACTCATTCTTTTTTGCTGCTTCCTGGATCCTGCATATCCCTGGTGGGGATTATACCACCCAAGCTGTTCACACTAGAGCAAGTTTTATGCTCTAGAAATTGTAAGTACAATACTATTCATTATTTATTTTACCATAAGTACTTACTTCACCATTGGCTGCTATTTCCTTTTTACATATATCACGCATACTGCACTTTGGAAATACCTGTGTCAACTATAACAACATATCCTGAGACAGGGATCGTACCGTCCAAGCGCATCACAGCTGAGCTCTTTTATAGCTCATATAAATGTGAGTGGATTGTGTATAGTTATATTCACCACTTCAAGATATAAGTTTACTGTATTGCACTATTATTTTTACTTATTCCGAGGTCCTGATCTATTGGTAACACTCGAGAATATATGTATGTACATTTTGTATATATAAATTATTAGGCGCGCTATACGCCTTTTTTCTGTTCTCGTTATCTATTCACAAGGTTTTGGGAATCCTTGTTCTGTATACTGCTGCCTGTTCACAATTCACTATAGTGAGGGCCTATTACCCTTTTCTTTTTTTTCTCCAATAATATGTCTAATTAAAGTAACTTTCCTGACACCGGTAAGAGGGGGCTAGGCGTAGATGAAATGTGTGGCAATTCACGAACCGCCCGCCCTGTGCAGAGTGTTAGCGAGACCGGCGCCGTCTTATCCCTGTGTGCCAGGGGCTCAGAGCCCCCCAACCACACAAACGATGGCATGGAGACAGCCATCCCAGTCTTACCCAAGGCCACCCATTGTTTTTGTGGGTCATGGAGTATCAAGTGGCTTGGTGATATATATATATATATATATTTTAGGTAAAGTCTCACCTATGTCTGGGCAGGCAGAGCTGATCATGGTGCAGACAGGATCCCTCCCCATGCCAAACATATCCAATTACCGCTCTATTCAAAGACAAGAAAAAGGTTGATGGTGGGGTGAGTGGTATTGTCTAGAAGAGGTATCATATCTTTGGGAGTATATTCATTTTGACTACTGCCATCCTACCATGCCATGACATGACACGGGGGGGGTCAGCCCATCTTTGTAAGCCAGCCAATAACGTCTTCAGCAGAGGAAGAAAATTGCATTGATATAAATCTTGTGGGTCTGTAGTTAACTAAACTCCTAGGTATTTCAGAGTGTGTATAGAGGATTCAGAGTGTATATAGGGATCTACGGTGTGTAGATTAGATGATCCAGAGTTGGGTAAGGGATCTAGCGTGTATCTGGAGCGTAATGTGTGTAGTGGTGCAGTATGAGGGGTGCTGGAGTATATATATATGTGGATGTATTGTATGTGTGAGGGTCGCAGTGTGTTGGGTGCAGCATGTGTGTAAGAGGGGTGCGGTGTGTGTGAGGGTTTTCTTACCTGCCATCACATTCTATGTGTCTAATTTTCTTTGTCGGTTAACTCACTATGGGTTATTATATATATATATATATATAAATAATAACCCATAGTGAGTTAACCAACAAAGAAATATACATATACATATATACACACACACACACCGGTATATATATATATATATATATATATATATATATATATATATATATATATATGTGTGTGTGTGTGTGTGTGTGTGTGAGAGTGTGCTGTTAGTGTGAGGTGTGTGTGTCAGATGGTGCTGTGTGTGTGAGGGTGCTGTGTGGATAAGTGTGCTGTTAGTGTGAGTGTGCTGTATGTGCGTGAATGCGGTTAGTGTGAGTGTGCTGTGTGTGAATATGTCTGGAGGGATTGTGTGTGTGTGTGTGTGTGGGGGAGGGGGCAAGATATAAATATATGAAAGGATTACAATAGTCAACATATAAAAGCAAGAAAGACAGGTTCTCTAGCCTTCTTTCTTGCTTTTATATGAACTTACACTTATTAAAAATTAATTTCGAGCCCTTTTTATCATTAAAACTTACCTCCATTCCAGCGCAGAGATCCCCGTCAGGCCACGCCCCCTTTTTTCTCTCAGAGAAGTGTAATCGCGATCTGGTGCTCATGGACGGCTTCGTGCTGCACCAATCGCGTTCTTCATAGAGTGGCATTGAATGCCACCCTATAATTGAAATCAGTGTTCTAACCGCGCATGTGCTTGGTATGCGCGTTCGCAAACTGAGCTGTCTGACAGCTCAGCTCGCTTTCTATACCCCCCCCTCCCCCGCCTACGGCAACCCTCCTCAGACAAACTTTGTGTGTTTGCATAGAAACACTATATATAGAGATCTCTCTACATACAGTGCTTGTATACAAACACACAAATAGTAAAAAATTACAAACATACACACACTCTCTCCATCCCTCTCCATCCATCCATCCACATCCATCCCTCCATCCATCGGATGGATGGATAGAGAGGGATCCCTATCCATCCATCCATCCCTATCTATCCATCAGATGGATGGAGAGATAGGGAGGGAGGGAGGGATGGATAGAGAGGGATGGATAGAGAGGGATGGATGGATGGAGAGGGATAGATGGGTAGGGATGGATGGATAGGGAGGGATGGATCCATCCCTCACTTTCACTCAATCTCACTCACCCACCCACCCTCACAATCTCTCACCAACACACACAGTCACTAGCCCACACTCACAATCACTCACCTGCCCACAATCACAATCACCCACAATTACTCACTCACCACCCACACCCACTCACGCACACACACTCACCTACCCTCACCCACTCTCTCACCTGCACTCACCACCCACACTCACAATCACTCACCTACACGCACACAACCCCCCCCCCCCCCCCCACCCCCCTTCAACCCTAAGTGAACCTCTGTTTTTGATCTTTCAAGATTCTTTTCTTTCAGGAAGTGTTCCGGAGGATTGGAGGAAGGCAGATGTAGTTCCTATATTCAAAAAGGGTTCAAAATCCTTGCTTGGAAATTACAGACCTGTGGGCTTAATGTCTGTGGCTGGAAAAGTATTTGAAAGGTTATTAAGGGATAATATTCAAAAATTCCTTGAGAAGAACATGGTTATCATCAAAAACCCGCTGAAATTTCCCGGTATCCCGGTGGGCCAGTCCGGCCCTGGGAGCAGGGCGATAAGCCATGATCACACGCGGTCTGGGTCCAAAAAGCACACAGAACACCACCCAAAATCACTCTCCCACACTCAGTCTCGGGACCCACGGAAATGCCCAACTCCCCGAAAGGGAACCAGGAGAAGGAGGTGAAAGGTAAAGAAAGAAGAAGGGGTCCCCTGATCACACCCAACCCCCAGGTGGGGAAATCGAAGGCATCCAGGGAGGCCGCAAAAAGCTCCAGAAGGAAGAAGAAATAATGAAAGAAAAGTAAAAGTTCCAGAGGAAAGTAAAATGAGATGCCAGAGAGGGGCACCCCAGACAGGACAAAGAGGGTCTCGAAAAAAAAACCTAGACAATTAGTGTGATGGTGAAGCTCGTTGGGGCGTCGTCCCGGTAACCAGACCTGGTAACGGAAACTCCCAACACCCCACCAAGTAAAAATATACACAAGCTTGGCTGAGGAAAGCAGTTCAGGCTCCACCCCACACCTGTACAATAACTACACACTATTTCAAGCCCGCCCTATTACGTGTCCCCATGATACACATGAATAAATTTGAATTGCCACATTAGAAGAAAACAAATAGTAATCACCAAAGTAACACAAAGGCATCAATAATATGACCCACTCTGTCTAATGGATAATGGGATTCTTCAACCCGTTTAACAGGATACTCAGGCATTACCCCCAACTCTCCATTTTAGCTGTAGGCAGGTTGTTTTAAGGAAATATGGACATCTGGGAATATGGTTATCCACGCCCTCAAAAAGAATCTAAATGTTGACTAAATGCCGCTGGGCTGAAATATTTAGAACTGAGTTATACAAGTCTCGAATAAATCTTCATCTAGTGATAGGTTCCTACATATGGTCCTGTGGAAAAAAACGCATCATCTATATATCCCTAGAGGAGTGTTGCAGAGTGGGGTCTACATTGAAAGTGATCACTCTGGGTACTAATCATCTAAAGGAATATTCAAAGACTTTATTCTGGTGGTAAATGGTATCTGCGAGTTTGTCTCATATAAACAGTCCATCCCTATGTTGTGGTATGATCAGTATTATGGCCAATATCTGGTGACTATGTACAGTCATACGGGCAATGTGAATAAGGTGAAATAATTTATCCATGGGGTGAGTGGCTCAGACATGACATTAATATGGGAAGTAGCAGTATCTAAAAATCGCTCCCAGCACCAGCTTGTCAGGGACGTTCTACACGCAGAATGCAAATACTAGTAATATATACCAGACCTTAGGATGGCCGGACTAACACTACACACGCAAAGAGTATAGTCAATGGTGAGCAGAGGTCAGGGGTATCAGAAATCAGGACCAACGATAATGCAATAGTCGAGGTCAAAGGAACACAGAAGAGGGAACAGTTAAATGTAGCCAAAGTCAGAATACAAGAATACCAATACGAGATACGTGCTCTTGGGTATATCAAGAATCACAACAAGGCAATAAGTGGTATGCCTCATTGATCATAGGGTAATGCTGAAATGGTATTTTTTTTAATAGAGATCAGTCTATTATAGGGAACAAAGACAATAAATTAGGATTTTATAGTAAAATATTGATACTTTTTGAGTAATTCTGAATTAAATGGTTTATGTTTTTAATATTTTATATATAATTTGGGGTATTAATCCAAGAGTACTGAATTAATTGGGATTATCAAATTAAGGTTCAAGATTAGGAACAGAATTTTATTGGGAATTATCCCCATATGTGTATATTAAGAATATATATATATATATATATATATATATATATATATATATATATATATATATATATATATATATATATATATATAGGCCTGAATTTGTGGGAGGAGTAAGTCCCCTACTTAAACACCCAGCCCCGACTCACCTCTGACGTTCGAGTTCAAGTGTTCCTTGTTCTACTTCAGGTTCGCGTATCTTCAGGTTGCGTCATTTCCGTTCCGGGCGTCTCGTGTATCAGCTGCACGGCTGAATCCTCCGTGCTATCGGCGGTCCGGCTGTACCCTCCGTGCTACCGGCGGTCCGGCAGAATCCTCCGTGCTACCGGCGGTCCTGCTTTCTAACCGTGAGTCCTCTCATTCCGGTCCCCTCCACATCGCTCTGTGGGTTCATCGGGGGGCCGGAACGCAAATGTCGGAAAAACCTTACCGGGGACCACCCACGCTCCCCTCACCCCAGCATCTAGTCGGTCACTTTCAAACACCCGTCTGGGGGGTCCCCCTCACGGTCTTAAAAAATCCGTACTAACGTTTTTTGTGCTAGGGGTATATATTTAAATCCACTTGGGTAAAAACACATGCTGGTATAGAATCTATGCTTTTATATTGTATGAGAAAAGGAAGGGTTGCCAGTAATTTTACCATATTATGCACGACATATGTATCACCATCACTTCGTACTTTCCATATATTTTGTGTATCAGTTCACAGACCTAGTTTATTGGGCTAACATCACCACCTAGTGGTTTTATGGTACTTGCTGTTTTATTCTGTATAATATGCAGCTTCCCTGCAATTAAATGACTATTCACACAATGTTATACCATGCATTAACGTGCAAATTAATCTCAGCCCTGTTAAAAAAATAAATAAATAAAAATCTCTTTGATCTCCACAGATCGCACTTTGCCATATATTACGGCTAAATTGCAATAAAAAAACGGGGTTCTTATCCTTAAATCCAGGTTTCCATTCTATGCTAGCATCAACTGTTTTGCTCATTCTATATTTCAAACCCCTGATTCTTGTCCTTTAATCCAGGTATAGTATTTATTTTGCTTTATTTTCTGTTTGAGGAAACTCAGGCAGCCAACAATTTACATTTATCAACTCACTCTGCGCGCATACGTTACGCCCACTCAGATTTACATCTGTCTCAAACCCTTAGGTTCTACTACGATGGCATCAACAACTTGCCTCGTCTAAATTCGGAGAAAACCTTGCTATTTGTACCTTATATCCAGGTATAGTTTTCTTTAATCTTCGGTACGTTACTTCAGTTTCCCACGTAAGTCCGCAGACAGCCTTTACGGTCCATTTTGCCACTCGTTTTACCCGTCCATGCCCCCCATTAACTCATATGGCGCCCATTCGCCACGCTCACTCAGATCTACATCTGTCTCAAACCCCTTAGGCTTCTGCTACAACATCACCAACCACTGGACCTCTCTCTCATATACTTGAAGAACAAGTCCATATAATCTTTATCAAGGTTAGTATCCTACCAGCACATAAACCGCCAATTTATCCCATAGTTGTTATGTGAACTGGCTCTCAGGGTCTGGACGTCAGACCTAGCTCACTGAGGCATTTACAAACCATCTCCCAAACCTCAACACGGAGGTATGGCCCTACGCCCAAATCATAGTTAATCACCTCATTCGCACTTCTACAGGGCCGTAGTCAGGTCCTCACTTGTCACGGCCACACGTTTGAACCTTTTAAATGTCACCGAGAGGCCAACATCCCGCCACCACATCTGTGGCAACGTAATCCACTTCACCCAAATCATAGATAGAGCCTCTCACCGCCACTTGGCATTAGCAGGGCCTCAACCGTCACTAGTCTAAGTTAAGTTTTTCGCTTCGGCAGTAATCCTACAGTCCAGTTCACATGAGCAATTTCCCCCCCCCACCCCTTGAAATAGTTTCTCAGACGCCCCTACTAAACCCATCTCATTTAATTCATTCTAGAATGTCGCAAGACACATCTTCCATGGACGAGGTACCGGAGGATATAATATCAACTCCTATCAGACCAGAGTCCCCAGGAGTTTCTCTCGCCCCTTCTACCCCTACGTCTTTGAGAGCATGGACTATACCTAAAATCACGGCCGAACTTAGGCTCAGGGGCATCCCCTTTCCGGCTACAGCCCGAAAGGCGGAATTATACAGACTGTTAACCAACCAAGCCCCAGAGCCTAGGCCAGGCACAAGCTCTCAAAGTCAAGCTTCTGGCGCTGGCATTGCCACCCAGGACACCCTTGCGGCAATCCTGGCCAACCTGCAGACCTTAAACAGCAGGTTAAGCAAGGTGGAAAGTGCCATAGCCTCTCCAGGTAACCTTCCTGTTTCTATAGCCCCAATCCCGGCTGTACCTATGGCACCAACACCCGTCCCTACACTTCCCCCTCCAGCTCCTGCTCCAGTCATGTCGCCTTTCGTGTCACCAGCTCACTCCGTCCCAGACTCCATTAGGAAAGAAATCCTAGATGGGAAGGACGTGTGTCTGGTGTCATTACTTATTGCCTCCCAAGAAGTACTGGAGAACAGGGCTTATAATTTTGGCGATATCTCGGTGGTTCTTAAAACCAGAGACCCGGGGGCGGGGCTTGGACGCCATCCTGGAAGGTTGCAGGCAGGCCGAGCTCCTGCTAAAAATCGGAATAAAAGTGCTATAAAAGCGGGTGAAAACCCCAAAAATGGACTTTACCTACCTGAGCAATCTAAACCTACATCGCGGGATTGATCTTGGAATGGGTGTTAACCCCTACATCCTCGCAAACCAGCAACTGCGGCCTCCATCAGTTTGTGGCCTGGCGCCGACTTGGCGGGAGATGCGGCCGGTCTCTACGTCTGGCACCCAGGCACTCAGCCCAGCGGTCAATCCGAGCCCCGCACTCCCCCCCTCTGGGCCGGCGGGGGATATCCCGGCCCCCACCAGACAACTCCTTCCCCCTTGCAATGCATCCTGACTACACGAGTGAAGACGGCACAAACGTGGCCTACTTTAAAATGGCCAACGGCAAACCTGCACAACCTACCCAGCAACACAGAAACTGGGAAACAGGATTCACACAGAGATTCAACGACATGTGCAAAAGATACTGGAGAGGCTGGGAGGAACGGCGAAAGCCGACAGCGAGACCTGCACCCGTGGAGCTACCTACAGACAACGCTCCGGAGCCTCGGCACACCCGCCCTGTACTGGGAACTCGGAAGGCTCAAGCACGCACCCGCAGCCCAAACACAGCAAAACAGAGCGGCAGCACGAGACCCCGACAACCCCCCCTTCCCCCCCCAGGGATGGTGAGAGAGGCACGGGGACTCGGGAAACGGGAGTCCGTTCACAACAAGGGCTATGGGAGTACTGCACGACTCGGCAACAGGGGAGATGAGAACTCCACGCTGCCCCTACATGCATCAGGCCCATTACAGACAGCACCCCGGGACATGAGGACCCCCCCACAAGGCATCGGCTGATGCCGACACGGAGGCAAGACGCCCCCCACTCCCGGCTGGGACAGACCCCTTTGAACATGACTCCCACACCTATCACAAGGGACCTTATAGGCAAGACCCTATATGCAAACCAAACCCTCCGGCAAGATTTAAGCTACTATGTTCACTTTCCGCTGCTCATGTACAGTTTCTTTATGTTTTGTTTGTTTGTTAATTACTCCTCTACAGTGAATCAAGCTGAACCTACCTGGGTCAAAAGATAACATGAGCAAACCAAACACTGAGCAACTGACACACACATGCTTTCACATACTGTCTCAGTATCAACCTAGCCTTAATCGCAGACACATAGGCAGGCAAACACAGATTTAACTGTCACTGACACCACCAGAAGGGGCCATAGCTCTCTCATACCATCACCACAAAACGCGCTGAAAAAGCTTCAGGAACTATAGACACGTACATGCTTGTTAAACTACGCAATACTCATAAATATATACGTCAGTTAATATAGAATGCTTACCAAACCATAGTGTTTACCTCACTAACTGACATTTGTTATGTTATTGTTCTGCGCCTGTTATCATTATAATATAAAAATGTGCAACTTCTATTGACGCCATACTAATAATACCCTTTATTTGTTATACTATGTTGGATAATGCTGTTGTGGCATATGAAGCTTGAATGTTGATACTTGCACAATAAAAATAAAGAATTAATAAAAAAAAAAAACAGAGACCCAAGGCTCAACAAAAAGTTGTCAATCCCCAATTTCGTGTTGGCCTTCGGGATATTCCGGGATGTCATCTGCTCGGTATATTCCCACAGGAGAGAGGAACTGGACCTATATCTCCATAAAGTGGTGGATTTGGGCGTTAAGTATGGGGGCTCATCTTTTTACGATTATCACAAATCGATATCAGCGAAAGCGGCGACCCATCTGACCCAGCATTACCAACGCTTTCAAACTACTGCCCATGCACCCATCACTTTGGCACTTGCACGGTGTTAAATGGCGAAACAGGTACTATTTTTCCACGCGCCTCACTTTCAGTTCCAGAAGCAGCCCCAAACTCTTTGATATTTTCGTGGAAACGCTATGCTGGCTGCTTCTGAACATTATTAGGTGTCACGCCGTCATTCACTACTTGGATGACTTACTCATCATAGAACCAAGCACACGCACACCCACCGATATCCTCAGCACCTCTGCACTTTTCTCCACCCTCGGGGTACCTTTGTCTCCCGCTAAAACAATTGGCCCCACCACTAAACTCACTTTCTTGGGCATAGAGCTAAATTCTGCTACCTTCCGCGCCAGCCTTCCCACTGAAAAACTCGTCCGCCTGAGAGGGGAAATAGACTGCGGAGCGATGTATGCACCAGGAAAGAACTTCAGTCCCTATTGGGGTCCCTGAATTTCGCGATGCGCATCGTTCCGCAGGGCAGATCTTTTGTGTCCAGGCTCCTTTGTCTGCTTCACGGGGTACCGGACGCCTGCCCAATTGCGTTGGACCAGCACGCCAAAGCTGACCTACTCATGTGGGGGCAGTTTTTGTCCCTATGGAACGGTATCTCCATGTTTATTCCCCCCCTCTCAGACTCCTCTCCCTGCATTTACACTGACGCTGCAGCCAACACGGGTTTTGCAGCTATATTTGGTAATCACTGGTTTAGGGGTCACTGGCCAGCTGAGACGGATGCCTTGCCGGGGTTTAGAGAAACTTCAGCTCTGTTTGAGATTTACCCCATTGTGGCAGCCGCACACACTTGGGGTCACCTCTGGTCCGGCAAGGCAGTAAAGTGTTATTCCGACAGCTCGTCAGCTTGCGATATTATCAATAAAGGGCGCTCGTCCTCTCTTACCATTATGCGGCCTGGTTGGCAGCAACCGTCCAGTTCCACCTAATTTGCCTTCACATCCCGGGTATTCACAACACGGCTGCTGACGCTCTGTCTCGATCTCAATTTCAGGTGTTTTTCCAGGCACTCCCGTCAGCCCACCATCACCCATCCAGAACACCGAATTTTCACGAGCTAATCTTGGACTAAACACACTTATGCACCACGCTAGGACACTTACGCACCAAGCACTATCACCAAACACTACTATCACCTACAGTAGGGCACTTACCATTTTCAATAAATTTACTGCTGAATTCGGATTACAAGGTGATTTCTCAACCCAAACCATGGTGGCTTTTGCCTCTTTTTGCCATTTACATTTAAAACTTTCGGGGGGCGGGGCCGGTCCGCCATGCTGACCGGTCGCATGCAGGAGAGGCTCCGGAGCAATCTGGCCTCTCAGGCGACCAACAAAGCCCTGACACTCGCAAAGAGCCCAGGAGATCTGCCCACGGCTGTGGATGGGGTGGCGGACCCCGAGATCGGGAGCTTCGGGACCCCAGAAGGGGGTAAGAGGCTTTGGGGGCCGCGGCCTACTCGGGGATGATGCGGGGTAGACGGCCGCTGCCCTGTCTCCCTTCCCGGACACCGCAAGCCGACATCACGAGACGCCTGCCGGCCCTGTTCCCCCCCCCCCTGGACCGGGGGGGTCATCCCGGTCCCCACTACAGGGGGCTCGAAAGGTGCGAAGGATAGACAACGAAGCGCACCAGAGGCTTACCCCTTAAGATGGCGGCCGCGCCGAGTCCGGCTCCACCAGCTCCTGAGGAGAGCAACCAAGCTGCTCACCGAACCGAGTGACCACACGCTGAACCCAACGGTGAGTTGACGACCGACCCCTGCGAGGAAGATATCAGCGGGATGGGAGCAGCAGATCTAGGCAGACAACAAGCGGACCGGGCAATGCAAGGCCTCTCAACTAACAGCCCTGCAGCCACACAGAGGCACTGTTAAAATGGCGGCATCACACCACCTTACCACCTCAGAGTCTGCTGTACCAACTCTAAGTCCCCAGAGACTCCCTAAAGTCACACTGTGCCTCCACAAAGGCACATACAGCGAGGACTATGATACATCTGGGATGCCAGGTACAACCCCTGATTAAAACCTGATACCATCAGAGAATTCACCTGCAATTCTGACCCACGTTCCTGCTCCCTCAATTCACCACTTTAAACTCCCCCAAGTGTGGGGACCACGCTGTTATGGGACACTTTGGGACATTACCCACAATGGTATACTGTTATGAGTAGCAGTTTTCTTTTCCTGAATTCTGGCCTGCCCCGCCTGGACTTGTTGCTCTATTAAGAAGAGACCTCACACATGTCAAGATATCTGCCGCCTTATGTTTCAGCTAGCCTAAGCGAGCCGAACACATGAGAAAGAAAAAAAAACAAAAAAAAACAAAACAGCATTGATTTAGCGTAGTTCTTGCATAAATACACTTTTCATGTATAGCATGATAATGAAACATGATATATTAATCAAAATGTGTTGTTTAATTGCGTGCCATTTTGTTCTGCTGTTTAGGAGCATGTATAGATAGCAGCAAAAATTGCCTAAGCCTATATGAAAGCTTGAACTGACTGGCTCGGTGACTTGCTGCCCCCTGGTGGTCAATATTAAGCTGTGTGGAGTAATCTACACTTTGACTCTGTCAAATAAGCCTGAAACTTAAAAACTGTATCATACTCATTCAAATAGCGTGTATAGCTCAGTTATAAAATGTTATAGAGTTTTATTAACATGTACTTAACTTGATATACCTAAAACTTAAATGTGCTGTTTACTTTACCATGACTTAGTGATACCGGAGAAACTGACGGAAGCCAAGCACAGAGAGATGGACACAGGTTTCTTCAGGAAGGAAGAGATTCTTTATTGGATCACCGATCGGGACTCAGAGGGACTAGCGTCACCAAAATACAGCAAAGTCTGAGTACTGAATACATAGAGTACATTCCTTATATAGCACTGTAGCTCCTCCCACAATTAACTACACCCACACATACCCTTAACCTATTTAATAAATAGAGTCTAAACTCATCCATCCGGTCTAACCACGTGGCTCATCTGATACAAAGGAGAGGGACGCGTAATTCCAGTTCTTACATTCCTGCACCTGGTCAGTACAGTGATGACAGTATCTTAGCTACGTGTTATTAACTAACTGATACTACAAACACATATACATACATATGCCTTGTGGCAATCTTAGCCTGCTAAACTTGTATTTTACTGGAATTACATCACATTCCCCCCTTTGATGCCTCTGATATTTCACAATTACTTGAGGCATCACTTAACCTTGGTTTGCATATACCTCAGGTTACCATGAACCAGACCAGACTTATCTTATGATGTGAATCTTCAACATTCATCTTCTTGCATTGGTTCTCCCTGATCTAGAGCCTTATACTTATATATCGCCATTATCTGTGCAGCAGCCTTCCTCTCTGCTATACTTCCTATCAGGCTTTGCACAGACCTAACTACTAAGGGTATAAGACACGGTAGGAGTAGACACAACAGTAAAATCAGTAGGACTCCACCTACCACTGCCTTAAGCCCTCCAAACCACTCATACCAGCTACCAAACCAACTACTTGGATTGTACCCTTTCCATACCTGAGTAGGCACATGCACTAGTTTAACCATATGGCTAGTAAGCTCAGCTATTGCTTGCCCTTCGTCATCTATTTGAAGACAGCAATTGCTCAGGTTAAACTTCCCACATACACCTCCCTCTACTGCCAAAAGGTAATCCAAGGCTAATCTATTTTGGTACACTGCTGTCCTCATCCTGGTATTATGCTTCGCTAGAAGATTGAGTGCTTGTGAGGTCTCATTAGTAATAATCTCAACCACCGCCTGTAATCTTATAATACGGTTGAGCATATAAATAGGGGTTCTATAACCAAAGGTACCATCCTCAGCCCACGTGGCTGGCCCATAATAATCTATGATACGCTGGGGAGGCCATTCATTATCTTCCCAGGTGCCTATCTCTAAGGGTCCCCTTTTCTTCCTATGATTCACATCATACACTTTAACACCTAAAGTCTCACCTGTTTCAATCGGTAACAAGAAGAAGGATGGTTTGAGCATACCCAACACACATGCCCCTTCCCAGTCCTGTGGCAACTCCGAATAGGCTTTCTTACCACAGATCCAGTACAAATTTGCTGGGGCTCTCCAGGTAGATGTGATGGATAGATCAAACCACACATCCTTTAAATTGGCATATCTAGCAAACGGGTTAGATGGTTCTGAGACATTTGAAGCCGACCACCAAGTTGTATTTTTAGTATCATCATCATAAGCTTTTTGCCCTAGACAAGTTAATTCTCCTACAGAAGTATTATACATCATTCCTTTCCTTGCTATGCAAACATAACCTATGATGGAGGTCTTTAATCTCCACTCAGATTTACCTCTAACACTCAAATGATAATCGGCTTGTGTAGATATTAGTTGGTCAACTGCCTCAGAACCGGACATTACCTCCTTTGCTTCCCAAGGCCATTGGTCTCCCATGTTAGTACCTCCACACACATAGCAGTTGGTAACATTAAGACTACCGGCAATACTTTCAGCTAAATCGATGAACAGGTTTTTAGCATTATGGGGGATCTTATTATCTATACTCATCTCTTCGTAAAAGGAATGGTATACTTGATGAGTCTGGGAGGATACCGTATCAGTCTCTATTCCTATAAACAATAATGTCCCAGGATCTAAACCCGTCCCGTATATCTGAAACCCAAATAAATTTCCATACTTATCTAAGAACTTGTCGGGGTTATTAATGAGTATATGGACTGGGTTGCATTCCATAGACTTACAATAAGGGCTAGTCGGCAACTTAGTCACTATCATGTCTTTGTCTACTGTCTGTCCCCAAGTTGCCCACCCCACACAAGACCAATATGGGCAAAAGTTATAATCTCTATTTGGGCATCTAGGACTTACATATTTATTTTTGCTACTGGGACAAATATATTTATCGTTAGACCCATACGTCCTCTCCCATCTAAGATCCCCACATACATTCCACGGCTTTCTACCACTCGATATCGCTTTACACGCATCAAATAGCAGAACACCCGAAGAATGTACGGATTCTAACACCGTTTTATTAATTAGGGTCCCCTGAGGATCTCCATTCCTGAGAGTCAACCAGATTGTACGAGGTTGATACTCCGGACTGAAGCACTTAGGTTCTCCTACTCCTAAATGGCACACACTATAATCTATATTTAAGTATCTACATCTCGATACATCTCCTTTACACTCGTATTGTGAATGCCAAATTAGGGTTTGGGAAATATGGTTACCTGTTCTCGTAGTCTTAATGCATACCTCACAGCTAGGAGTGTCGGTACCTCTACCTTCCTGAATATAAAAACACATGTAAATAAACACAATCAAAAGCACATCTTTCGCCGTCATCCTCAGTCTTCGTCCGTGCGATGGAACCTCAGCTTCCAGGATGTGAGGGCTGCAGGGAATGGAGTTCTGCTCGTCTTCACAGGTGTCCCTTCGAGACTTTCCTGGCTTATACACTATGTGTTGGTAAGCGGACAGGCTTTATTATGGCCTTCTCACTCACACCTGTAACAATAAAATTTGTAATCCACAATAATTCCTCGTTACTCCGACTGAGTAGTGCGTTTCAACCGGATCTTGCAGGGATTCTCTGGATCTGCTGTAATTTGCCAAGAATCGACTGCTGCTGGTTTAACCCTGGAGTGATGTATCCACGGAGTTACTTCGGCTACTTTTATCGCTGTAGGGGTAGACAAAAGAACAACATAAGGACCTCTCCACTTGGGCCCTAACGGTACATTATTCCACTCTTTAATCCACACTTGGTCTCCTGGATGATAACTATGAACAGGGGGATAAATATTCACAGGTAATCTATCTTGTACCCATTTCTGTACCTCCTCCATAGTCTTACCCAACTCTACAACCTGCTGCCGGGTAATTCCTTCTCCCAACTGACTCAAGTCCCCCCTTAAGTTACCAAGTACGGGAGGTGGTCGCCCATACATGATTTCAAAAGGAGAGAGGCCCATCCTTCTGGTAGGGGTACTGCGGATTCGCAATAAAGCTATGGGTAAGAGAACGTTCCACTTAAGTTGGGTTTCCTGACACATTTTAGCCAACTGGTTCTTTATAGTTCTATTCATTCTCTCTACCTTACCAGAACTCTGGGGTCTATATGCAGTATGAAGCCTCCACTTTATACCAAGCATATGAGTCAGTTGTTGTAGGCACTGATGAACAAAAGCTGGACCATTGTCCGATCCTATAGAACAGGGTAGTCCATATCGGGGTATTATTTCTCGTAGCAGGAATCTCACAACTTCTCCTGCTTTCTCTGTACGAGTAGGACATGCTTCTACCCAGCCTGAATAGGTGCACACAATTACCAGCAGGTAACGATGTCCACCCGATTTAGGCATCACTGTAAAGTCTATTTGTAGATCGGACATGGGGAGTCCCCCCATAAACTGAACTCCTGGTGGCTTTACTGGTCCTTGTCTTGCATTATTCTTAGCACACGTTACACATCTGCGTACAATGGCCTGAGTCAAGTTGGACAATCTTGGTATGTAGAAATGTTTCCTGAGAGATTCTTCAGTACTGTCTCTCCCAGAATGTGTCCCGTTGTGATAATTTTGGACAATTTCTACCGCTAGCGATGCTGGTATAACTATTCTTCCATCTTCTAGCTGATACCACTTGTTCTCCAGATACTTTCCCGGTTCAGTCTTTAACCACTCCTCTTCTTGAGCTGTATAAACTGGAGTCCATTGGGACAGTGGAGTTGGTATAAGAGCAGCTATATGCCCCACATA
Source organism: Pelobates fuscus (assembly GCF_036172605.1). Classification (NCBI taxonomy): domain Eukaryota; kingdom Metazoa; phylum Chordata; class Amphibia; order Anura; family Pelobatidae; genus Pelobates; species Pelobates fuscus. Next base: position 82,926,325 of record NC_086327.1, on the reverse strand, counting down.
CTCCTGTCTTCCTGATTCAGCAGCACGCTTAGCTGCACTATCTGCCATCCGATTTCCCTTGGTTACATCACCATCTCCTCTCAGATGCGCTCGACAATGTATGATACCGACTTCTTTCGGCTCCCACACTGCTTCCAATAGTTGTAGGATTTTAGCTGCGTACTTGATTTCTTTGCCTTCTGAATTCAGTAGTCCTCTTTCTTTATACAAAGCTCCGTGGGCATGAGTGGTTAAAAACGCATACTTAGAGTCCGTATAGATATTTACTCTTAAACCTTCAGCCAATTGTAACGCTCGTGTTAGTGCTATTAATTCTGCCTTTTGTGCTGATGTTCCTTTCGCCAGTGGCCGAGCTTCTATCACCTTGTCTATGGTTGTTACTGCATATCCTGCATAGCGGATCCCTTCTTTCACATAACTACTGCCGTCGGTGTAATATTGAACATCGGGGTTCTGGATGGGAAAATCACGAAGATCTGGTCTACTTGAGAATACTTCATCCATTACTTCCAAACAATCATGTTGACTTTCAGTAGGTTGTGGCAAAAGGGTAGCTGGATTTAAGGTGTTTACAGTCTCTAAATGCACTCTTGGGTTTTCACACAACATTGCTTGATACTTGGTCATACGGCTATTACTAAACCAATGATTTCCTTTGTAATCCAACAACGTCTGTACTGCATGTGGGACTCGTACATAAAGTTCTTGACCCAGAGTGAGTTTATCGGCTTCAGCTACTAGCAGGGCGGCTGCAGCTACGGCTCTTAGACAAGGTGGAAGTCCGCTGGCCACTGCATCCAGTTGCTTAGACATGTAGGCAACAGGTCTTTGCCATGATCCCAAGTACTGTGTCAATACTCCCACAGCCATTCTTCTTTGCTCGTGTACATATAAGTAGAATGGTCGTGTGTGATCAGGTAGACCTAATGCTGGGGCACTCATCAAAGCCTTCTTCACATCTTCAAATGCCGTTTGCTGTTCTTGGGTCCATAAGAAGGGGTCGTGCTCTGTACCTTTGATAGCTGCGTACAGAGGTTTTGCTAGTATCGCATAGCTGGGAATCCATATCCTACAGAAGCCTGCTGCCCCCAAGAATTCTCGCACTTGTCTTCTATTCTTGGGTATTGGTATTTGGCAGACAGCTTCTTTTCTCTCTGGCCCCATAATTCTTTGACCTTCAGAGATATGGAATCCTAGATACTTGACAGTTGGCAAACACAACTGAGCCTTCTTTCTAGACACCTTGTATCCTGCCTTCCAGAGAATATGTAGTAGATCGTGCGTTGCTTGCTGACATTTTTCTTTTGTAACTGCTGCTATCAACAAGTCATCTACATATTGTAACAATACACATTCTCCTGGGATAGACTCGAAATCCAGTAGATCTTGACTTAGAGCTGAACCAAATAGGGTAGGTGAATTTTTAAACCCTTGGGGCAGTCTTGTCCAAGTCATTTGGCGTTTTGAGCCCGTTACAGCGTTCTCCCATTGGAAAGCGAAAATACATTGGCTTTCTGCGGCAATTCGGAGGCAAAAGAAGGCATCTTTGAGATCTAAGACTGTGAAGTAAGTAGCCCCGCCCTGGGTAGGACCCTCTCGTACTGCTCTCTTTGCGGACATTCGTTCCTCCAATGCCCTTCTTCCTTGCAATACGCACACTGATCCCTACTCAAAGGCTCCCTACTCCATCTATTATTGCCTCTATCTGGGCCCCGTTTATCTACGCCTGCGATCGCTACCGCTAGCATATCAGCCTTTTTACGCATCTTGCGCTCTTCCTCTTTCTTACTTTCTGTATCCCTGTTCATATAGACCTTATTTGCTACCTCCATTAGTTGGGTGATGGACATACCTGCAAACCCTTCTAACTTTTGTAGCTTGCGCTTAATATCTCCGTAAGCTTGGCTGACAAAGGCGGAGTTCACCATTCGGGAATTGTCTGCGTCTTCCGGATTAAAGGGGGTGTACAAGCGGTACGCCTCCAATAATCGGTCATAAAAGACACTGGGCGCTTCATCGCTTTTCTGGATCACCTCAACTGTCTTCGACATGTTAATGGCTTTCTTTCCTCCGGCTTTCATGCCAGCAATTATAGCGTCTCTATAGGCTCTGAGTTGAACCATATCAGCACCATTTACGTTCCAATCGGGATCAGTGTTGGGATAATGTGTTGCGGCCCATGCTGCTGGATTAGCTTGGTTCAAAGCACGGGCTCTATCTTCTAATGCTTTAATGGCTGCTTGATTTATTCTTGTCCTTTCCTCATTGTTAAATAAAGTCATTAGTAACTGCTGGCAATCAGCCCATGTCGGATTATGCGTCTGTACTATTGAGGTGAACAGATCAGTCATAGCTTGTGGTTTCTCAGTATACGAGGAATTATGGGTCTTCCAGTTTAAAAGATCGGTTGTGGTAAATGGGACATATACGAAGACTGGGTCAGCGTGTGCCATTTGACCTGCGGCATCGATATAAGCTGACCCGGGATTCAGACGAAGAGGCATCTGATAGTGCTTTAATTGTTGGGCACCAGTCAACTGTCGGGTTTGGATGGGGCTACGTAGAGAGGCGTCAGTCATGGGTTCCGGTCGGGGAGAGATAGGGTATGGGGATGTGGGAGGTCGGTTTTGGGAAAAGGTCGTAAATAAAACACTTCGAGCCGAGCTAGATGAAGCTTGACCGGAAGTCTGAAGTGGCGCCAAATCAGGATATTCGTTTCTAATGGGGGTGGATTCTGGTTCCGGAAGGGGAGATTTAGTACGAGGGGGGGTGGATCCTGTACTGGAGGAGGAAGCGGAAGTGGATGAGGGTAATGAGGGGAGGGGTGCAGGACTTCCTGCGTTTGCGTCACTTCTTCTTAACGGAAAGTAAGGGGGCGGCAAAGGGATCTCGGACTCAGGGGGCGTGTCCAAAATGGGCCTAACACCAGTCCTAGTGGACGAACAAGTCCTAGCTACCATGAGGCGACACTGCTCCTCGTGGCATGTCTGGAGCCATTTTGGCGAGTCATTTACGGCCTGTCTCCAACAGTCAATATAAGGAAACTGGCCGTAAAGTTCAGGCCTACCTGATACAGCCACGTGTAAGCGCTGTACCAGAGTTAGATCCAAACTGCCACGTGGCGGCCATGCCGCAACCAAAGTAGGCCACTCCCTAGTACACAAAGTGACCAAACGTACAGGAGACATCTTTACCCCAAAATCACAAACTTTGAATCCCTTTTTAAAATTCTTAACCATACATCCTAAGGGATCCGGAATCGTTGACTGCGACGCACCCATACTTAACAATGGAACGTCGTCGACAACGAATACTATACACGCGTACTATTCAACAGTCACACCCGTTTCCTCTGGCAACAGCACCACGTGGTACGGTTACCAAGTGAAACGTACACAATAACAATAAACACTCAGGGAATTCCCGTACACACACAGCTGTTACACCAGTCACTATATAATCAATATTATGCCCTTTGGCGTAACTATACAGTCACCCACGCTATAATTCTCTATATACGAATTACCCGTCTATAACACACCCCAGTAACATCGTCTTTTACAAATAGCGGTTACAGTACGGTTAGCATAGGTCAAAGCACAAGTTAAGGTCACAATACAATTATTAGTGGTTATGGTGTTAAACATGCAATGGACGACAATGATTAGTACTTATTATATAATGTCAGTAAATATACAGGGTTATGGTACCGTGCACTATAATACAGCAACACACTATTAACACTCTCGCTAGACGGCTGAGCTCGCGCTATCTAACAAGATATACACTTTACTAAACAATCGTTAACACATTTACAATTCCCAACTAAACTATTGGCCAGTACCTTGAATGGACTACCTAAAACTATATACACCCGTTTTGGTTAGCCACACTGCCCAATCACCACATATACATAGCGAGCTAGAGATCCGAATTTACACAGGCGCCTCTTAGTCGCACTATACAACGAGCTAGAGATCCGAATTTACACAGGCGCCTCTTAGTCGTACTATCAAAAGTCTAGTGGGTTCCAAATTTACACGCCTTCCCACTTAGCCCAGATAGGATGAGAACTAGCGAACCGAATTTACACAGGCGCCGCTTAGTCTCCCGGTCCCTCCGACCTAGCGAACGTAATATACACCCTAGAACGCTAGTCTAGACAAGACACCGGTGTCCGGCTAGGGCTATCTTACACCAGGACCCCGCCTGACTAACCAAATCAAACGGTCTGACTAAAGAGCGTTCGATCGAGCGGTGCGCCTTCGCTCCTTCCCTCCGACAGAGGGGGCAGATACAGATTCAAAAACCCCTTTGGGCCTACCGCACAATCGGTATACCCCTAGCGGGTCCTGCCGTCTAAAACAGCAGTTATCTTACCTCCTCGTTCCTGAACCTGAGTTCACACTCATCGACGGGGACACCCCAGCACTTCTCACGTAGAGGCCGATGATCTCCTGGACAACAGACCAGTGGCGCCGAGACGAAGGGAGGTCCACGCAGAAGTTCAGGGGTGCAGCCGTAGAGAACGTGGGCAAAGATAGACCGTCTCACGCCTCTGCCTCTCAGCTACCGTTGAACGATGAGCTTCCCGGCCAATGCACCAAATGATACCGGAGAAACTGACGGAAGCCAAGCACAGAGAGATGGACACAGGTTTCTTCAGGAAGGAAGAGATTCTTTATTGGATCACCGATCGGGACTCAGAGGGACTAGCGTCACCAAAATACAGCAAAGTCTGAGTACTGAATACATAGAGTACATTCCTTATATAGCACTGTAGCTCCTCCCACAATTAACTACACCCACACATACCCTTAACCTATTTAATAAATAGAGTCTAAACTCATCCATCCGGTCTAACCACGTGGCTCATCTGATACAAAGGAGAGGGACGCGTAATTCCAGTTCTTACATTCCTGCACCTGGTCAGTACAGTGATGACAGTATCTTAGCTACGTGTTATTAACTAACTGATACTACAAACACATATACATACATATGCCTTGTGGCAATCTTAGCCTGCTAAACTTGTATTTTACTGGAATTACATCACATTAGTATATCATTGTTGTTTAACCCATATTACTAAAAATTTATGCATACTTATCGTGCCACAATACTGTTACCCTATGTTTATGTAACTTGAGCCTGTTAAAGCTGTTGTGGCGGCACAGGCGCTATTGTACATCCCTGCATACCAAAAATAAAGAATTTTAAAAAAAAAAAAAAAAAAAAAAAAAAAAAAACTTTCCCACAACACCATTAAATTATACCTCACGGGGGTGCAGCACCACAGCCTCACAAACTTCCCTAACAACACCCCCTTTTTATCATCATACCCCATAAAGAAAATCTTAAAGGGGATCTCTAAAGTATCGGTTCCACCTATCACCACCAGACTACCTATAGATGGGCCTATCTTTAGATTACTAAGCAACCTCCTCGACGAATCCCCTTTTGATCCTAACACTAACCTGGTGATCAAATCTGCTATTTGGCTTTTTATGGGTTCCTAAGACCTAGGGAATTTACTGTTGTTTGTCAAGGGGATACCACTCACAGCCTAAAAACCTCACAACTCACAAAAATAGACGACTATTACGTTCTCACAATTCCATCTACCAAAACAAATCAGTCCCTACACCCCACTATCATTCCTCTCTTTCCAACAGACAATGCTTGGTGTCCAGTTAAGACACTAGACATATTACGGTCAGCTTATAGCACACACCTACCAGACTCACTACTATTACAACTACAAGGGCACACCACAACCAACTTTTATCTCTGACATTATCCATTACATATTAAATTCCGAGCACAAATATATATATATATATATATATATATATATATATATATATATATATTCTCGTCAGTTAGTCACTTGCTCGAGAAAGTATTTTAGTACTCATCCTGTCCAATCAAGCATTTATATAGAGTGAGTACGTCTCTCATCCGTACAAAGGTATTCCCATAGAGAAATTATTTAAAATGTCATGGTTAAAAAGTCACTAAGGGTTCCATTTACTAAAAACTGAGATGCTTACTTTTGAGGACATAAACTTTGCACACAAGAACCTGGAAAGGTGCAGTGCTGTCTAATGCCGTTGGTTTTGCAATAACTCTTTCTACAATTGGAGTGTTACACAGAGCATTGTGGTGAACATCCAGCAAACAAAAGAAAAACTAAGAACTATGTGGAAGCTGACATTGTCTTGTTGTCAGCCATATTGCTACCCTTAGCTATTTTATGGAACAAAATGTATGGTGTCCCGACTGTTTATTTTATACTCCTTGAAAGACATTCTATTTTTCTGAAATATGCTGAACTATTGAACTACTTTGTTATTTTTTATTTTTGTTGCGTTAGCCAGAGAGAGGAAGTGTTAGCTGACCCAGGGGTGAATGTACTGTATGTGTGTTTGATATATGTTGAGTGTGCCAAGGATGGATTTCCATGTTTTGAGTAACGGATAGGGATATGACTGGTTTTGACTGAACCTTTGGAATAGGGAAATGGATATAGGACGCAAGATCCTAGTTGCGATTACTGTAATAATTACTATAATAATTGCGAGTCTGATTATAATTTCTCATGATTTAATATGTAAGTGGGCCTCTTCAACAATCAAGAAGTGTTGGGGGCGGGGCCGGACCGCCATGCTGAGCGGACGCACAGTGGAGTAGCTCCGGAAAACTCCTCCAGTTTTCGGCCCTAAACACCGGCATAATATTCACTAACCGACTAATAACTATACCCCAGTGCAAGAGGCAACCCTGGTCCCGAGGAGAGGCTTGCCGCGAGGTTCTAGTCCCTCGGGGACCGCATGGCAACTAAGACGCGAGAGATACCGGACGCACCCTCCCCTCCTGATACCACACAGGCGGACTACCGACCACGAAGGAGAGAGAACAGGCAAATAAGAGCAGAGTCCCCACAAGCCAAGGAGGAGCAGAACCAAAACCCGAAGCGCCGGTGGATACAGACCCCGAGGAGGTACAATGCTACAGGGCCTGGGACTTACCTGCCGCAGTGCTCAGCTTCCCGCAAGGGGTCCAAAACAGGTCTGCCCATCTATAGCCACCATACAGGGACTCTCCTCCCGCCCACAACAGGCACTAGTCTGGACGGCAACTGACCTAAGAAGGGAACCTCGCACCATTATAGTGACACCCTACGGGACTCTGAGTATTGCTGCAGTCACCAAGCATATTGCCTTATTAAAGTAACCTACACTGCAGACAGACGGAACGCCTAGCATGCCATCACGGACTCTCGCCTGGCTGGCATGGGGCCACCATGGGGTGGTTATTTTAAGCTTTGAAACGCAATCTTTGTTGTTACCGCTTCTTATATGTTTTTCTTTCGCTTCGGTCTCCAAGCCACCCACACCTTAGCTTAACCCCTTAACGACGAGTGACGGACGAGGTCCGTCACTCAGGGGAATGCGTTAATGACGAGTGACGGACCTCGTCCGTCACCCGTTAAAATTAACCGCAGATCGCCGCAATCGCGGCGATCGCGGGGTTAATGGTGCTCCGGTCTGCCTCTGCATTAGAGGCAGACCGGGAGCACCGGATCGGGCTGTCAGAGTACATGTGCCCGCTCTGACAGCATGCCAGAGCGGGCACATGTGCTGTGTATACTCACCTCCGCCTCCCTGCACTTCCTGGTTCTGTGTGAAGTGCAGGGAGACGGATCTTCAGTGATCCTGCCCCCTGGTGGAAAGAAAATATAGTAAAATTAAAATCCCACCCCCCTTTACCCCCCCCTTTACCCATTTTAATAAAAAATTAACCCCTTCCCTGCCAATTGATCACTGACTACAGTGATCAATTGGCAGGGATTACATTTTACTAAGATCTGATTTTTTTTTTAACCCCTGAGGGTTAATTCTTTTTTTTTTTAACCCTCAGGGGTTCAATTTATTTTATTAATTAATTTAAATATTTTAAAATTATAAATTTAGCTAGCTGGGGAGGGTGGAAGTTAGTGGGGAATTTAGTATTACGCTAACTAGGGGTTAACGTTAAAAAAAGTTTAAAAATACGCTTTAAAAAGTTAAAAAATTAAGTTAAAAAAAAAGTTTTAATAACATTTAAGTAAAAAATTTAAAAAAATAAACCCTTTACCCAGTCCAAATAAAAATTAACCCCTTCCCTGCCAGTCGATCACTGCCTACAGTGATCAAAATACAGATCACAGTATTATACTGTTCTAATTTTTTTTTTAACCCCTGACGATTAACTTTTATTTATTTTTTAACCCTCAGGGGTTAAATTTATTTAATTAACTAATTTAAATATTGTATAATTAAATATTTTGCTAGCTGGGGTGGGTGGGAGTTATGGGAAAATGGGGAATTTACTGTTAGTGCTGCTTACTGCTAGTTAGGGGTTAACGTAAAAAAAAAAGCTTAGAAAAATGTTAAATCTGTAAAAAAAAGTTTTATGAAAGTTTAGGAAACTTTAAAAAAATGAATAATCAAAACAAAAGTTTAAAAAATAGTTTTAAAAAGTAAAAAAAGTTTTAAAAAGTAAAAAAATACATTTAATAACGCTCATTACCACTACACCTGGTACAAGCTAGCGGAAAAATGATCCCACGCTAAGGTTCAAAATATGCCTTTTGAAATACCCTGGGATGTCTTCTTTAAGAAATGGTATGGCTTTATGGGGTATTTGGTTTATATAGCCTGGTAAAGTACTCTAAAATGGGACATGGGCACAGCGTAAAAATTCAAAATTTGAAAAAAAATGGAATGGCTCTGTCCCAAATGTGCCCCTCCGATGTCCACATATACCTGGCAAAGGTACATACGGGGGTATTTTTGTACTCAGCAGACATAGCTGAGCAACATATGAAGTATTATACAGTTGTAGTACACATAAGGTTTGCAAAATATACTGTGCAAACTCACTTTGTGTGTCAAAAAGGCAGAAAAAACGCTTATTACCACTACACCTGGTACAAGCTAGCGGAAAAATGATCCCACGCTAAGGTTCAAAATATGCCTTTTGAAATACCCTGGGATGTCTTCTTTAAGAAATGGTATGGCTTTATGGGGTATTTGGATTATATAGCCTGGTAAAATACTCTAAAATGGGACATGGGCACAGCGTAAAAATTCAAAATTTGAAAAAAAATGGAATGGCTGTGTCCCAAATGTGCCCCTCCGATGTCCACATATACCTGGCAAAGGTACATACGGGGGTATTTTTGTACTCAGCAGACATAGCTGAGCAACATATGAAGTATTATACAGTGGTAGTACACATAAGGTTTGCAAAATATACTGTGCAAACTCACTTTGTGTGTCAAAAAGGCAGAAAAAACGCTTATTACCACTACACCTGGTACAAGCTAGCGGAAAAATTATCCCACGCTAAGGTTCAAAATATGCCTTTTGAAATACCCTGGGGTGTCTACTTTAAGAAATGGTAGGCCTTTGTGGGGTAGTTTGAATTTAAAACCTGCAAAGATGCTTGGAAATTGCACATAGGCCCGGCGTCAAAATTCAAAGTTCGGTCAAAACTGATATGGCTTGGTCTCCTATATGGCACTGTAGCTTCACAAAATAGTGCCATAGACATACAATGGGGGTGTCCTTTTACTCAGAAGACTTAGCTGAGCATAATTTGGGGGGTTTGAACTTAGTGCCACACATGAAATATACAAAATGCCCAGCAAAAATGCAATCCGTATGTAAAATATGCACAAAATTATTTTTTACCACATACTTTGGCATGTAATGGTAAAAAAATGGGGGCATGTTAAGGCACAATATGCACCTTACGAGATACCCTGGAGTGTCTACTTTTACAAATGGTAGGCCTTTGTGGGGTTTTTTTGAACAGTCAAACTACTATAATACCCCAAATGGAAGCATAGGCTCATTAAATCCGTCTCTCAAAATTCTACTGTGAATACTGAAAAGGACAGGTCTCCTATATGGCACTGTAGCTTCACGAAATAGTGCCAAAGACATACAATGGGGGTACCGTTGTACTCAGCAGAAGTAACTGAACACATAATAAAACTTTGTACAGGAATAGCACACACCAACTTTACAAAATACACATGAGAAGTTCTTTGTTATAAGTTTGTGTGCGAAAACCCCCAAAAAACACAATTTTACTCCAATATTTAGCAGAGGTTGGCGGTAAAATGGCTACGTAGAAAGTGTCAAAACAACCTTAGGTAAATAGCCTGTGGTGTCTACTTTATATAAATATATACTTTTGTGTGGCAATTTTGTTTTCTTTTATGGCTATTAGGCTTACAAGACAAACATACCAAATTCTAAAATCGCTCCACATAAAAAGTTTATTTTACTCCTTGTGCTTTGTGACCTGTAACTACCAAAAAAAACTGAAAATCCCAGACACATTATATATTCTGTAATTCAGAACAACTAAATGAATTTTTTTTTTTTTTTTGTAAATCTTTCTTTTATTGAGGCATAGGGTTATGGTGATACAGAATAAAGAGAGGGAGACTTGCAGGGGTTACACAGGTTAATATCGTCATATCAAGTTACAAAATCTCCAAGAGTTATCCGCCTCATTTTATATATTTTTTATAAACAAGCTTAAAACATTGAGCCATTCTAACATGTGTGTTATAATGTATGTCTCGGTTATCCTGCTTAATTAACATGACGTTGATACATCCAAACATATTTTGTGTAAAAACATAAAGAGATCGGGCTTTACAATAGTAACACATTAGTTTAAGTACGCTTATGGGTCGTTCGGTGAAGACGATTGTAAGCAAGCTAGAAGTAGATGCAATACAGCAAATCAAAGCTTTACATTCAAGGGTATTGTCATGTGGAGCATCTAAAGTGAGTGATTCAGGTTAAAGCTGAGCCGTGGAGGCCAAGATAGGCACAAGTTAAACTGAGACCACAGGATTATAACAGTCGTTTAGTTTAGTTATGCTAACAGATAACAGGTAGGCCAGTATATCGCATGAAATGCCACTTAGTGTCTCGTGCAGCTAAGCCTAGGTATGGTGTTTAACGGCCTATGTCAGCCAGACCGGGATAGAGGGTTTACACTGGTTTCAGCAGCCTATTAGCAAGTCGGTTCGCCAGTAGGGGTACCGCTCGAGTGGCCTATGGTTTTTGCACCGTATGGTGGCAAGTAACAGTAGGATATATGTGGGTTAGGAGCCTAACAGAATACACCAGCATAGTCGCCTTAGTGTGAGCAGCAAGCAGCTTAAAAATATCGCTGGGCAGGACTGGTTAAAGGGTATACATGAGACATTGGACATATAGAGGAGACATATATTACATCGCTGAAATATAGGGCAGCATGCATGGTGACTGCCTGGAATAAAAATGTCCCTTCTGTTACTGTGTATCGTCCAGTGGAATATGCCTGCTGTGCTCCGGGGTGTATGGGTTCTGTCCGTTGAACCATGGGTCAAGTGTGGTCAGGCTGTCAGGTAGTCCAAAGCAGCCCATAGACAGGTTCCTGTAGGCGGTATCCGGGTTGTGTGGCCCAGAACATGGGTAGGCTTATAGGGAGTCCATATTTGGTGGTCGGTGGTACCTCAGTTGCTTGGTCGTAGGATTTCCCGGCGTTGTGACATTGCCAGCACCATGGGTCACCAGCCTTCGGCCTGGGGCCTTCGTAGGCGCTCGCGCCCTTGCGCCATTGATCCCATCAACAGGATCGTGGGCCCCGGGTTCCGCCGGGTTGCGGTCTGTCCCCGGGGGATATGGCAGGCTGTAGAGGGGATCCTCTTGGTGAGCGCCCAGCCCAGAAGAGGGGTGTGTGGTCCCACAGGTAGCTCCGTCTCCAGGAGTAGAGTGATGCGTGTCAGTGAGTTACCGGATTTAGATGTTGCTGTCCGGTATATGTCACCACAGGTTTGCAGCTTTGTATTCCATGCTGGGTCCTGTCTGTAGTCTGCCTCTGGGTCTGCCGGTCTGGCCTCGCACACGTGGCCGCCGCCATTTTGACTGCGGGTCTCAGGCCTTCTCGGTGGGTAAGTAGTGCCTCCGAGTGTGGTCATAAGGCTTGGACCGGGATCACCCCCCCGGTCCGGTGGGGGGGGAACAGGGCCGGACCTGCCGATGTGTTGTGCGCTTGATCGGCTCCGTCGGGCAGGATAGCGAGGTGGCGGCCGTCCACCTCACTCACCGCCAGGTCAGGTCCCGCTTGGTGCTGCAGGGATCCCGCCTCCGGGGGACTGGAACTTCAAGAGCGAGCCTCACCCCGACTTCGGTAGTCCGCATACAAGGTAGTTGGTCGCTGGGTGCCCCATAAATCGCGGGTTATAGCGTGTATATCACTCGGTCTGCAGGAGCTGCTCTTCCCTGCGACCGCTCGGCGGCCCGGCCCCGCCCCAAAATGAATTTATTTTTAATTACTTTCCTTAACCTGCACTAATTATGTGCACATTATTATTGCAAAAACTGTAAAAAAAAACACACAAAAATTCATTTTTTTGCATATTTCTGTATTTTTTTTATAATAAATAAGCATTTATATATACATGTGTTACATCAAATTAAAGCCCTTTCTGTCCTTTAAAAAACGGTATATAATATGTGTCGGTGCAATAAATTAGTAAAATGCAAATTGCAGTTGAACGCAAATAGCAAAAAATGCAAAAAATGCCGTTGTCATTAAGTGAAAGACAAGCTTCTGAAGCTCTGTCCTTAAGGGGTTAAAGCTAGAATAAGTGTAGCCATTCAACCACACACAAACAAAAGAGATGTAACCAGTCTAGCAAGAGTGGAATAGTCTAATAGTCTAATCTTGTTCCTATAATCTATGCACAAACCATGTTTCCTCCTTTGTCTCTCCTCTACCTATTCTTCCATGACGCGCGCTTTTTGCTAATTTATCTGAACCAAAGCGGATCTGAACTACTGTAAGAGAGAGTATATTACCATAATATGTGCCTGTATAACGATTGCCATGACATGTACTATCAATGTTCACCGACCTTACCAGGTATTGCTGTTGTGGCTCACCAAGGCTATTTGTTAACTCTGTGCACACCCAAAATAAAGAATTCTAAAAAACAAAAAAAACAATCAAGAAGTGTTTCCCAATTCCTCCTGATACCCGAGCTATGTACTCACAGGTGCAGGTATTATAAGTCACAAGTGGTGTTAACATGTCTACACGATCGTGGCCCCCACTCAGGGTTTCCCCAGATGTGCTTTTTCCTCAAATATGAGGATTTTGCCACTGTTTTTTTTTTTACCTGGCCCCAGATCACCGGGTGGACTGGTAATCCTAGACCCTTGTCCACGGACGGGGGATAGGTATTATTCCCACTTTTACTATATGCGTTCACGTTGTGAACCAAGGAGGGAAACTGTTGGGAATAATACACTTTGCCTATACTGACCCAAGGCTCAAGCTACAGATGACATGATGTTCAGTCTGTTTAAAATTGGTTAACATGTCAGCTATTTGAAATATACTTTATCTTTATCCAATGCTTAGTGAATATACCCCTAGACAATTAAGAGTTGTAGAATATCATGTAACAAGTAATAGGTGTTATATCCTGTATGTTTCTGTCTGTCGGCCTTATTTCCCAATTTTCTCACTTTGATCATAAACTGCATAGTAATGTGCAATTTAAAATGTTAGAATGTTAAGATAAGATACATGATTTTGTTAGGATTGGATAATGCTTGCAAGACCATCCCTGTTTCCTCTTGAACATAAAATATAATGCCCTAAGCAATGGATCATTTCCTTTGTGAAATGTTTCTCTGTGTTTTTGCTCTTTTTCTGTTTCACACACACCTATTTATATTGGTATGGACATGGAAATTGATATAAAAAAATATATAATAGTTTATGCAGGGCTGGGCACAAGCAGCCCAGAGGGTGCTATGTGAGAAGGGATCGCACAGCGCTCTCCCTAATGCCAATCACTTCATGCAGCATGGCCTCGCGGACTGCAATAGTGGATATTATTATTTATCCTCTAGCAGCTTCTTGTCAGACCAGTAGTGAATAAAGAGGACATCTACCACAGTTTGAGAAACCACACTAAAACTGGAGGTAAACGGACGTGCAGGGGAGGCGTGGAAAGTGAAAAACAAAGGGACTGGGGAGGGGGAGTAAGAGATAAACAAGAAGGGAAGGGGCGAAGTAAGAGAAACAAGAGGGGTTTGTAAAACACATTAAACGGGGGGATAAGAAACTAAAAGGGGTCTGACATTGAAAAGATAGGTCAAGAAACACTAAGTGGGCTAAAGTGGGGGTAGGAAATTGCAAAGGGGGTTAAAAGACACAGATGAAGCAGTGGCATATCCACAACCCATGGGGCGCCGGTGTGAAACTGATCCATGTGGTCCACCCCCTCTATCTTCCCCCTGACAGACACACGACACATGCATACAAACAGACAGGCACACATACATACAGACACACACGACAAACATACAAAGACATACATACAGACAGACACATACATGCAAACAAACACACATAATATTTAAGTCACCCTCCTGTTTTCTACCTTTTAAGTGCAGGAGGGTGACTTTCCCTGGGGTCCAGTGGTAGCTCAGGTTGATGGGAGTTAAAGTTCCCACTCTGACTCCTTCTGCTTCCTCCAGCGCGGGCGCTCAGTGATAGCTGGGAGGAGTGACGGGGAGTCACTTCCTCCCAGCGTGTGATGATCTCATCACAGGGGGCCCGGTCGCGCTATTAATCCTGAAAATCCATTCTCATCGGGTGGCCCTGACAGCATGGGCTACCCGATGGGCCCCTTAACATGCGGCCCCGGCGGTTTGCCGCGCGGGCCGGGGCCACAAATGATGATGGCGGGAACCTGGTCGCAGGGGTCTGCAGGGCCCCCTGGAGTGACTGGCCCGGTCGCAGCTGCTACCCCTGCGATCGCTATATGTACGCCAGTGAGATAAAGACACTTTTTGTTTTAGGGGGTGGGGTGGAAGTGTCTTTTCCTGTGTAGCTAAAATTCCTTGCACCGGCCTGGAGTATTTGTGTCTATTTATCCCCCCTTGGGTGGTTATTTTTTCTTCTTGTCTCGGTCTTTCTTTTTCTTATTTCTATTTTCTGGTAAAGGTGTTACAAGATTCTAGATTGGTACATTATTTCATATAGTGCTTCCATTTATTAAGCCATGTGATGTTCCAGGGCATAATTCTATTATTCTGCCTGGATTTTCTGTAATTGACTATATTAAAGTACAATCTTATATTTTTGTTCTTTTTTCTATTTGTTCCTTTCTTCCTTTTATTGTATACAGTTTATTCTAAGCCATGATGGTGACAAAGGGAAAACAACAGCAAATATAGTGCATTACATTTCCCAAGTTAGCCACAAACACTGTAGCTTTTCTATGAAACAGGAAGCGGCTGTGTATTCTTAGCCCATCCCAGTCATCACATTGCTCTGATTGTGATCTTGTTTCACTGCCCAATTTGTGGTTGAAAGTGAACTTTTATGTTGTGGGGATCACAGTACCACTTGTTACATTGATTTCCAGAGTACTGGAATATTGAGTAATATTGTATTTTAGCTAAAATCTTTATCTTGTAGCACAAGGCACAGTTTGCTACAGCGGATCAATATTTAATATTGCTGTAATTAAATTACTTGATCTCTCCTTTCAATCTCATATCCCATCACCAGACCAGAGGAAATATATTGGCTCCATGTTTGAAATTACGCACTCAACTTAATGCATGAACATCTCAATGTCAGATTTCTCTCCAGACCAGGTGCTTCCTACGAACAATCTTCTATGTCTTGCTACCCTCAAGGGTACGGATAGTAACCTTTGTCCATTTAACTTTTCAAACTCCATGCAATATCTTCTGAATTGGTCATTATATATGAAGTCAGCTACTAGAATCAACTTTTTACATAGCAGATTACACTGCTCCTTTTGTTAAAGCGGAACGGTGACGCCGCACTTACCCTTTTCCCCAATCGCTTCCTCTTCTCTACCTCTATCATACTCGGTCATTCTTTTTTTTTTCCTATTTTTCATCTATTTCCAACTAAAAACCTAAGAATGTAGGGACTACTTTGTCCTATGTATTTTTTTTTTTTATTAAGCCTGACTTTCTTAGACACTGGGCAAAGCTACAGTGTCATTTCCGACAGCCATCACCAGTGATGGTTGCAGGGAATTGACCCCGTTGGTTAGGATCCGGCGGTCTTGTGGCATCGTCCATAGATCTCAATGTTGTTTACTGGCACGGTGACATCGGCTTCTGGTGCTGAAGCACCAGGACTTGTACAGATCACACCTGAGGAAGTTGGTGGCGCCCGTAAGGGACAGGCTCAGGTAAATTGAATTCACCTTTCTCTCCTCCTCAGCCACCAGACTCCCAGAATCCAATAATTCAGTGACCCATTGGCTGCTTATCATTGAAACCCTCTAAAAATCTCTCACCTGGATTGTTCATGCTTCTGCGTACCATGCCTAGTAGCTCATCCGATAGTGAATGCATCTCTGTACGGAATTTCCGACGTCCTTGGCGTGTGAGTTTCCACAGACAGGAGCGCCTGTTCCCATCTGCATTAACCCAACCAGCACTCTTCTCAAAGCTAGTACTGAAGCAGAGGTTATGACGGACTGTATTCTTCCAACCATCTGGTGCAACCCGGAAAAATGGAAAGTGCTCCCTGAGATAATGAGAAAAATTAAATTCTATATAAAATAAAATGTTAACAGGAAAAATATAAAGAAAAATTGAGGGAGAGTTATCAAAAAATGTAGAATCATATTTATTAATCCCTTAACAACCCATAAGGTAATTATTCTGCCGTGCAGTATTTTAGCGGGGGAACCTTCTATCAGCAGAGGTCAAAATTAGTGGCCCCACACTGAATGTTGAGCTGTATACAGAGTTGAAACTAAAATCTGCATTAAACACTTTAAATCGATTGAGAACATGCTCAGCCACAGTGATCCTGGGCTTGCAGCTTCTCTAAGGTAGACCCAGAGGATCTGAACAGACAGGGTCTTCCTGCATGTCCCTCCATGATATTTGCTATCAGTGCTGGGCTATGCCAGTTGCCCATACCGATCAGTGTATTTGGCATGCTAGTTTTTGAGCTTGTACTCTCTTCCTCCCAGCACCACGGCTTTGCACATACCAGGGGGCCCGGTCGCACTATTAAAGGGCCACTACCCTGAACTGGTCCCTGATCAAACTAAGTGCATAGCCACCTGATTGGCCACCAAAGCTTGTGGGAGGTTGATCCACCACTTTACTGGCTTTGCGTGATGTCCCCTCTCCCTGACTTCTGCGCCCTGGGCAGCTGCTCCAACGCCACCATTAGTTATGCCACTGCATATGCTACAAAGCACCAAAATGAGACTTAGATTTTTTTATAGATGGATTTAATGGGCCTAACTAAAACTGAAATTAGATCTCATATAGGAGACCTAATATGATGAAGTGCCCATGAGGTACAAAAGGTTTTAGCATTATCGTGATAGTGTCTTTCCCTATACTGCTGGTCCCAGCAGCAATTTTAACTAAGAAGCAATAAAGATACTGTTTTTTTGTTCTTTTAAATTAAATTTGGCATGGTTTGTGCTTTTTTTCCCCTCCCGTACGCTTTCTTGTAGGTATATCTATGTATCCACAGACATCCCAAATCTCCCAGAGGTTCCGGGAGTGCCCCGCATTTTGATCCCCGACACCTGCAAATTATATTGAATATTCTGGAAATCACACACAATCTCACATACAATGTGAGTGTGTGTGTGTGATTTTCATTATACTATACATATTTGCGCCACCCTCCCTCCTAATACTCCCTAAACAGGGTCCCGGTCCGGTGCCGTGGCCCTTTAAGAGGCGACCAGGCCCCTGTAGTATCAGCCTGCAGGGAGGAAGGGGCAGGCTGTCACTACCTGATTGCTTCACAGAGCCGCCTGGGAGGAATGGAGAGGAGGAGGCTGGCGGCACCGGAGGCGCACACAGCAGCATGAAGGCAGAGGAGAGGCTGGAGTGAGCTGCTTCTGCATTCTCACTCCCTTCAGTGTCAGCCAGGACCAGATCACCAAGCAAGTCACTCTCCTGGACACAAAGGTACGCTAAAAGGAGGTTGACTGAAAATATATCAAGTAGGACGTGTATGTGCCTGTGTGTGTGTGTGTGTGTGTGTGTGTGTGTGTGTGTGTGTGTGTGTATCTGGGTGTGTGTGTCTGTGTTCCTGTGTGTATCTAACAAAACAGATTTAATAAATTATGTAAAAAATCTGCAGAAATTTAGATGTAAAAGTGTCAGAGCATTATTAAGCCCCTCACCATTTCAGTGACAGCTGCAAAGAGTAGAGCCAGGGCAGTCAGGGGGGCAGGAAGGCAATTGCATCCTGGGCCACCCACAACGAAAGGAACGGGACAATTACACCCATCTGCCGCCCCTCCGCCCACACTCAATACATTTCTATACAAGTCCCAACACAGTCACACATTGCCCCCCTCAAACACATTGCACAACTCACACACTGCAATAACCACTACAGCCCTACAGATTGTTCCTTTAATTAATCTTCCAATGCCCCTCCCGAGATTAGGTTTTGGATCCACCCCTGGGGCCACTCGGATGAGAAGGTTGCCATTTTTCTGAAAATTAAAATAGTGGGAGGAATGTTTTTTCGTTTACATTGTTGTGCAGGACTAAGACGAAGGCAGGAATTGTGAAGAACTTTGCTAGCCTGACACTATGAGTTTGTGCTTGGGGTGTACTTGGAAAAAAGAAAAGTTCTGATCGGCCAGATCAATAGAAGAGAGCAGGAAAAAAATACTATAATATTATATATAAAAAAGTAGTTTTATTCACCCCTCCGGTATGGTATATATTTCACGGATCCTTTACCAGAGTCCTCGGAGTCTGAGGGTTCTGTGCAATATCTTAGCTGTTCCTAGAACTGCACTCTTCTGGACAGTGAGCTCAGAACTTAGTCCCAACTGGAATATGTTGAAGCCAACTTGGGGGTCACATTCCCGAGTGCCAATATAACAACTGGAACTACTACTGCCTTCACTTTCCACATCTTTTCTAGCTCTTCTTTCAGTCTTTGGTATTTCCCTTCTCATGTTCCTTCTTCCCAATGTTATAGTTACTAGGTATTGCCACATCCACCACCACTGCACTCTTCCGTGCAATGTCAGGTTGGTTGGTCAGTACTGGCTTGTCGGTCTGGATTGGAAAGTCTGACAGGATCTGACGCTTCCCAAGGTAAAAAAGGTTGAACTTTTTTTTTTTTTTTTTTTACATTTTAGTTTTTATTAGTTCCAAAAAGAGTATTAACACGCAGTACATCACAATTTCATAGCACATTTTCCCCATTACATTCTAACATTACCTTTATCTCATTTATTAATATTGTACTCATTACATTATTACATTGCCTTTATATCGTTCATTAGCATTGTAATCATTTATCTTCATATTATATTCCTATTATATAAAAGAGGAGAAAAGTGAATGCCTTCTTTTCTGGTTTAGTTTATCTTTTCCTCATCTATCTTATCTTTTCCTCATCTGTCTTACAATTGTAATATACTCCTTTTAATTTGATGCAGTATCAATTAATTTTTTTTTTTTTAAATTCTTTATTTTTGTCGTGCATGTTATAACAACAAGCTTGTGCAGCCACAACAGCGGTCACAAGCAGTAATGTAACGAACAGTTAATACATAACGTGGCATATGAGTATACGGCACAATTTTTTAGTTTTGTTAAAGAAAAAACATAGACATTTCTTTACATTTGTTTCAAGCTTAGCTAAAACAATAATCAAGGGAGAGAAGTGTACATCCCGCTGTCTAGAGTTTCCAAAAGATAAATTAACTAGCTGGGTAAATGCAGCGGGAAGGACATAATGCATGAGGGTATGTTATGCTACGATTAACACGCTAATACACATTGCAGAGTAATATTTAGTAAAATAAAAATGATAAGCCCAATAAATGATTAAGTACTGTCAAAAACTGACATGCCTCCTCTCGCTGCTAACAGTAAGACGCGGTGGGGCATGTGAGCAGACTGGCTAGACTAATAACGCTAATGCAAATAGGGCCTAACAGGCATTGCTAGTATCTGATTAAATCGGTTTTATCTAGTCTAGTGGGGGGCGTGCGGGTGATCTGTTCTAGCAGTTCTGAGTTGCCAAGCCCAGTGGTAGGATAACAGCAGTATGCTCATGTGGCTGGTATGATACTGGGCATTGGAGTCAGTATGGTGCTAATGGGAGTCTCCATTAATTAACATGCTGGTCTATCGCCTCCAGACTAGGATGCGTTGCCGGTGGTCAGATTAAATTTAGGTACATTTAAGTAAAGGCATATAGCTAATAATTAAGACATGTAGATACAGTTATATGGTCGCACTCCGTTGAAAAAATAAAATTAAAAAGGAGAAGACAAAAAACAAACAAACATGGAGTGAGCAGTGAGTAATCTGTCCCGGTGTTCATCCCACACCCTTTGGGGGTAAGATGTGTTCATGCTTACGATCGCCTATTCGGGACACATGGCCCTTTTGCGAGAGTCCCAGTCCCGGCAGCGCACGTGAGTGAGGGCATGCTGTAGGCCTCATCCCGTCAGGAGCCCGGCATATTGCGTGTTTCAGGCGCCGTGCTTGCTTGGTAAGGCGGCAGGCTCTGTTTTTCACGATCTGTTGCTTGGTCGGTGACTTGCGTCTGGAGACTCTGGTAATCCGGGTCTGTCTGTCCCCCATAGGCTGTCGCCAGATAAGAAAGCCAGCAGGTCTCCGCTTGAGCAGCAGCTGGAGCGTTGTCCCCAACTTGAGATTCCGTCTGCTCCAGGCTTGAGTGGGACCACGGTCCATGCTTGTCCGGTTGCGTGTATCGCCCATATTAGTGCGCCGGTGCGGTGTAGTGTTCGCAGTGCCCTGTGGTGTCTTCCTCCGTGGGTGTACTCTGTGCTCCGGGGAGCTCACTCCTGCGGCTCTCCGTCTGTGGTTACGGTGAGTAACGGTAGTCGCTTTTTGTTTGTGGGAGGTTGGGCGAGTGAGTAAGCCCCTTAGGCGCTGAGGTCGTCTCGCTGCGGCCATTTTGTGCTCTCTTCGTGGGTGCTTTTGTGAGCGGGCGCCATGTGTTTGCTTGGCATGTTGCTGCATGCGCCGCTCCAGTTTAGTCCAGAACGCCTCAAATATCGCTGCTAGTCTTGCAGTTTGTGCAGCTTGTTCTGCGTGGTAGTCTCTTGGGCCCTTTGTGCTCTCCCTGAGTGGCGTGGCAGTTACCTCAGCATCAATTTCAGGGGCACTGTGAGTCCGATTGGTTAGGCCTGGCCCGGAGCATCCGGAGCTCGGTCCTGAGCGGGAAACTGCAGCCCAAGTTGTCGCGTGTGTCCAGTATCAATTAATTTTAAGTTTTTTAATTTCCATAACCAAACAACAAAGAAAACAACAAAACAGAAAAAAAACAAGAAAAAAAAAAAAAAAAAAAAAAAAAAAACAAAAACAGAAAGCACCCTACCACCATTCACCCCGCCGAACCCTGGTTAGTCACCCATTACCTTTATGTACTCTATTTAATCCCTCTATCTCTATATAAAGAGCATATTCAGTCGCTTTTTATCCAACTGTACCATTCTTTTTTATACTTGTCAAGACATCCATTAACTTCACTAGCCATCTTTTCATATGAGCTAATCTTGTTCAGTTTAGCATATACTGCCTCATTTGAAGGAATACATTTCTGCTTCCAATTGCCTGCTAGGGCTATTTTTGCTGCCATAAGGATATTTAAAATTACCTTTCTGTGAGCATGTGTATTAATCCCAGGAATAATATGAAGTACAAATTTCTCCACATGCAATGGAATCATAAGCTTTATTTTTTCATATATTAAATTCTGAATTCGCTTCCAAAACTCTCTTAAATATAGACAATCCCAGAAAATATGCAGCATAGAACCAACGTCTTTCTCACACCTCCAACACAACCTTGATGAGTCAGCATACATATGTGCTAATCTTTGCGGTACCAAGTACCACCTCATTGTCACCTTACAATACGCCTCCCATAACGATAAGCTACGTGAGGCTTGCTTGGTGCTGAACATAGCTAAGTGCCAATCTCTCCTTGAAAATTGCTTCCCAATTTCTGGCTTGTCGGTCTGGATTGGAAAGTCTGACAGGATCTGATGCTTCCCAAGGTAAAAAAGGTTGAACTCTTTTGAGGTAACAACCCTCAGGTAAGCCAAACTGAAAAATAGTTTGTCCTAGAAAATACATATATCTCTGTCCTATGGGGCCCAGTTTCTCACCCTGTTGTATGTGTACACACACCAAAGGCAGGGGGTATGGCATGAGGGGGCCAGCTGTCCACCTTAGCGACCCACCCAGAAGAAGGCCGTCTAGGGGAGAATGGAGGCAGTGAGGGAGAAGTACTCTCAATGACCTTTCAGTACTGCTCCCTCGTGCACTCTGCTGTGATACTGGAAACAGGGTTATGATGTCACGTTGGCCACACTTAACAGGTGCGAAGGAGCAGTGCTGGAAGAGCACGAAGATTACACAAGCCTCACACTGGATCCCAGCTTTCCAGAAGGTAGAGAGGCTGGGTGGACTTAAAAATAATTTGTGAGTGTGTGTGTGTGAGAATGTGTGCCTGTCAGTGAATGTGAGTGTGCATCAGTTTGGTTTAAATCAGTGAGTGTGTCAGTCAGTGTCCCCTGTGTGTGTCAACATCTTCTTTGTGTAAATGCATTTGTTTCAGTGTGTGTGTGTGTGTGTGTGTGTGTGTGTGTGTGTGTAACCATTATGTATGTATAATATTACAATTTTGTAAATATCAGAAAAAAATAAAATTAAAACATGCATGCATTTAAATGTGCATTTTCTCATTGAGGGTATATCTAAACCATCTTGCAAAAACTACAGATCTCGTCTGAATCCTATAAAAGTCCCCCTTCTAACCCCGCCCAGACAATCTGTAGCTATCCAATCACAGACTTTCCAATGAAGCTCAATGAAAAGTCTTTTCAAGGCAGGTGGCACCTGGACAATTACGGCCTCTTGAGTTTCACATAACTCATGTAACCAAACCAGGAAGTAACAGGACCAATTGACAGCCAGGTGGATGTAACATTGTTAATTTATAAATGTGTCAAAATCTATTGAAATTGGTTATTTAACAAAAAGAAGACACTTTCTTCACACATCACAGGTACCTTACCTTAGCACTCTCTCTTTTCTCACTCTCCTCTTTCAAAGGTGGACTTACTCCTGTATGGCTGGGGACTTAATATGTAGCACAACTGAGAAATGGAATCTGATGTGATTTTCAGGACAATTGTATATCATGCCACAGCAAAGGTGCTTATACCCCTGAATCTTTTCTTTACTGTACACTGTTTATGTAACATTGTGTGCTACTCTTACAAAGAAAGATTTGAAAACAAACAAAACAAAAACAAAAAACCCCTTCAGACCAGAACTGGAACCATGTGGACAACACCCAAAAGTTTTTTGTTTTTGTTTTTTATTCTTTATTTTCACAAACCAACAGACAGAAATCTTAATGCAAAAGACGTTGCAGGTACAATTAGGTCATATAGAGTCCACATTCAACATCTTGGCAATTAGTTAGTGCACAATTGACCCCAACGTTTGACAGAAGGTCTACAAAAAGACATAACCAGTAAACGCACTCTCGGCAAGATTTTATGGTGTGGCATAACAGTGATAGGAACAATTATAGAAACCAAGAAGATAAAGGGAAAAAATATCCCTAGGGTGTGAAATCCTATCGCCTTTATGAAGCGATACCAGATTGTTCTACTTATGCAATCGATCGGTCAAAACGGAGCCACGAACATCCACTAGATAGGTGAAGGATGCATCCAGAAGGGAAAAGAAGAAAAGAAATGCGGGGAGAGGGAAGGAATACAAGGAGGAGGAGAAGGAATGGAAGGGGAGAGGGAAGATCACCACCCAGGGCCGATCTGAATCATGTGGTATCATCATATGAGTGATCTTCCCATGCCCTACTCCAGATGGGGAGTGTCTCCTATTCAAAGAAAACTACGTGCTTGGGGCGGGATTCGGGAATCTACTGGGCCGAGGGTAGAAAGGATTCCCCCTCCCAACTCCCACGCTCCACCCAACACTCCGCCCTTCAGGTCTCTCCTTACCGTCAATACCCACAAAAATGATCTCCTAACTTGCCAATGAGTGAGTTAGATGTCAAGTCTCACTCCAAGTGGCAAGCGCTACTTAGGTAACAATGGAGCATGAGATCTACAGTCCATCTTTGTAGGTGTGCCAGGGTTCCCAAGTCTTATAAAAGGAAGCTAGGGACTCATGCAAGGTCGCAGTAAGTTGGTCCATTAAATGGTGTTCGTCAATTTTGGCCCTTATGTCACCTACAGATGGGGGAGTGGGTTGAAGCCAGTGAGCAACTAGAACTCGTTGCGATGCCAGTGTAATTTTATTGCACAGTTTCTGTTCATGATGGGTCTGGCCCTCCATTGGCCTAGAGAGCAAAAAAAAACAGCGCGAACGGCCTAGCGAAGACCTCCCTAAGGATAGACCTTATGTCCCCCCAGAACTGAGGTAGGGCAGGGCAAAACCAACACATGTAAGGGTAAGTCCCCTTCATTCCACACATTCCCCAGCAGTCATCCGAGGGGCGATTGCCCATCTTTAGGAGCTCTGCGGGGGAGGTGTGCCATCTAAAAAGGATTTTATACATCTGTTCCTGGGAGGTCACACAACCAGAGACCTTCGCTGCGGCTTCCCACATATCCTGCCATTCATCTCCATCGACGTCCTCTCCCAGGTTCCTCTCCCATTGTTTGATATAGCGTAGGGGACCCCACATGTCTGCGTGTAAGCGGAGGCCGAACCTATGCCTAATCATGTCCCAAATAGTAAGGGAGTATCCCTGGGCATTCGGTGTAAAGTAGAGCCCACTGGGGCTTCACCACCACATATAAAACATTGGGAGGTCCGAGCCCATAAGCTACGATTCCAGATCTACCCATTGTCTGTCACCTGGAACCACATGCCACATCACCATCTGAGCTAACTGGGACGCATAATTCATAAGGAAATTCGTTAGATCCAGTCCCCCCTCTTCTTTGGCCTGTACAGCATGTTCTGCACCAGCCTATGCTGCTTGCAGGCCCAGATGAAAGGGTCTATAGGTTTCTGAGCAGCATCCATCTCAGGCTTGGATATTAAAATAGGAAGTGCCTGAAAGAGGAAGAGGAGCCGGGGGAGAACATTCATTTTGACACTCTCAATGCGCCCAATCCAGGAAAATCTCAAACCCCAAGCTTTCAGATCTTTCCTGATGGCTTGAAACAGAGCGTGATAATTAGCTTTGTGTAAGGCCTGCCCATCTCTGGTGACCACAATGGCCAGATACTTGATGGAATCTGTGAGGCAGAGCTGTGATGTGGAGCTGAGTGTCTTCGTCAGTGCCTGACAGGTGCATCGGCATAGCGCTGGATTTGGACAAGTTGACCTTATATCCCGAAATTTGACTGAATATCTATCAGAGGGGGGAGGGAGTTCAGCGGGCCTGCTATCGTGAGCATGACATGGTCGGCATATGCCGCCACCTTGAACTCTTCACCTCCGATCCCTACCCCTCTGACCTTTGAGACCTGAAGAAATGGTTCCAACGCAATGGCGAACAGAAGGGTCGATAAGTCCACAAGTGCTTCAAAACCAGACCGGCAGCAAGCCGCCCAGTGAGGAAGAGAAAGGGGCAGAGACCAGCTGGCACGAGGGACCTGGGGCCATATAACGAGTAGAGAGAGCAAATGCACTACAGAGGATATGGTTTGCCTATCCAAGATCATCTCTGTCACCGAACAATCAGACTTGTCAGAGCTTCCCATATGTCGAACACACATGCAATCAGGTTGTTCTAAGTAGGTGCTCCCAACCCAAACTGCTGTCCTGTCATGCGTGCACTACGGCCTAAAGCCATGCTTAGGTGGTATCTGCAGAAATGCAGTTTGGTGTCTGAAACATGATGCTGGTTTCTGCTTACATGCAGGGAGTCCAATGTTCACATATTTCAATACATTATAGCTACAACGCATTAACAAGGGAGGAAGAGAGAAGGGTGAAAGATAAAATACAATATATTGGACACAAACATTTTCCTGTAGACTTTGTTGGTACAAAAAGACTTGCCCACTACTGACAGTCCTATCTATTGCCCTCAATAAGACTTTGATTGGTGAATGTATGGGCATCATGTTTTCATCTATTCACCAATTATCCCTTCCTCCATGTTTTGCAAAATTCATTACATCATATGGTAGACCTCCTATTATCTCTGACTTTCATTTTCTTTATCATAAAAGCTAAAGGGTTAGGTACTGATGTCAAAGATTCACTAGACCCCCATAAGTGCTCTGGTTGGACAACTGTCTAGGTAGCCTAATTTCCCCAACTAATGCACACACACTCTGGTCTTTTAAGTACAAGTCCATCTTTATCATGCTTCCATCTCTACCAATTAGCCAGTGGAGGAATGTGTTTATAGTACAGTTTAAAATCATGCTCACCTCACAAAGCTGTAAATCTGCTGCACGTTCAGACTTCCTTCTTCACTATTCCTCAGAGCCAAGGAGATGAGGTTGCAGTAGTTAATGGGGGGACGAGGCCAGGAGTCCAGCTGGGTCAGACCTCTTTGCACTCTCACTTTTTTACCTGTACACTTTGTCTGCTTGTGTGCAAGTTGGCTGGGTACAAATGTGTCGTCATCTTCTGTACACTGTAAAATAAGAAGGTCGGGTTTTAGTTTGCCCCCAAACAGCTGTTGTATAAATCATGACTGAAAAAAAATAATAATAATAAAAAATAAAAAAAAATACATATATATCCACACACACACACACACACACACACACACACGACTGAAGAGAAAACAAAGTTTATATATATATATATATATATTTTACAAGTATAATGGCACTCACTGTTGCTGGTGACACAGTAGTTAACTCAATGCCCTGGTGCTATCCCACGCTGTGCTTATATACAATATATACATAGAAAGGATGCACTCTCCGGTCTTCCAAAGTTAGAAAAGTATTTATTCCATCAAACGGTATATAATATAGATTAATCGACGTTTCGACCCATTCGGGTCTTCATTAAGATCAACATATAACCATAAAGACAAACTTTATATAGAAAAAAATAAAGTGTACTCACCAATTGTGATTATGACCCTCCTCCCCTTACTCAAAACCCGGAAGTGTCTGCCGGTCGTCACGTGATTTGCGTAATGACGTAACCACGTTGGGCGTGCGTGATGACGAAAGCGTGGTTACTAGGAAACCAGTGTATACAATAAACGACCGGTTTGATATGGTTCTGTGTAAAGTATATAGTAAAGTCTGTGTGACTATCTATTGGGATATTAGTGAATATGATATATACGATATACATCATGAGAATCATATTAGAACACATATTATGTGGAGCATTCCATAGATTCAATTAAGTGAAAAGAAAAACGTGCCATATGTGTATAAAAGCACCTGTGAAAATAAGATCAGTGAAAAAACTATGGAAAAGCTGTGACCATGCCCCACTGTAACAACAATGTGTATAAATTCATAAAAAAGTTAAAATAATGTTGCTATACCATAGGAAGATCATAAATCAAATCCTCTATTATTAAGTAGACTAATGGGCAAACAATATCTTGTTATATATAAATTTTAGGTATCTACTCAGAAATTAGGGTTCTGTTCTGACACTCCAGGCACCCAGACCACTTCTGCCCATTGGAGTGGTCTGGGTGCCAACCCCACTACTCTTAACCCTGCAAGTGTAATTATTGCAGTTTTTTATAAACTGCAATAATTACCTTGCAGGGTTAACTCCACCTCTAGTGGCTGTCTACTAGACAGCCACTAGAGGTCACTTCCTCCTTCATAGCACAGGTTTCTGTGCTAGAGCGTCGCTGGACGTCCTTACGCTGTATGAGGACCTCCAGCGTCGCTCATTTCCCCATAGGAAAGCATTGAAATTATTTTTCAATGCTTTCCTATGGGGAGCGCTAATGCGCATGCGTGGCATTGCCGCGCATGCGCATTAGGTCTCCTTGGCCGGTGGGCGGGATCAGTCTCGCCCACCGGCCAACGCAATGGAGAGGAGGAGCGTCGCAGAGGAGGAGACAGTGACGAGGGACATCGCCGCTGCCTCAGGTAAGTGACTGAAGGGGTTTTCACCCCTTCAGTACCTGGGGATTGGTGGGTGGGAGGGAGAGGGACCCTCCAGTGCCAGGAAAACGGATCGTTTTCCCGGCACTGGAGATTCCCTTTAAGAGCATATAAACCTAGTAAAGCAAACAGATATATTTGTATTGAGTAGATTCTGTCAAGAGTGAACCCACAGTTTAACAATTATACCATATAGCAGATATTCTAGAACTTCATGGCTAAAAAGGACCATAGGGAGCAGCATTAAGGATTCAATAGCCACCTTAAAAAATCATAAGCATAATACTACTGTAATGTAATATTGTAGAAATAGCATACGGCCAAGAATATAAGCTAGCTGGAAAAAGTAGGAATAATAAAAAATATAAAAAAAATAAATAAAAAATAACTAATAGAAATAAATATAGATAAAGATAAACAGCTAGTATTATATATACAGGGGATATCTGTTCTGAGCAAGGACCTCATATTCAAAGGAAGATAGAGTAAACAATATTTTCGTTCAGTCCTTTAGGTGTCACAGTCTCTAAATGATGTATCCAACGGGCCTCCCTTTGTAGCAGCATTTTGGATCGGTCTCCCCCTCTAGGTAGGGGCGGAATATGGTCGATAGCTGTGAAACGTAAAGTCGGTAGTCGATGTCCTAAGTCCAAAAAGTGTTTTGCAACTGGTTTGTCACTGGCGTTGTCACGAAATGCGGTGGCGATGGTGGATCAATGGCCCTGTATCCGATCTCTGAGGGTCAAGTTGGTTTTACCCACATAGGACAGTCCGCAGGGATAAGTAATCATGTAGATCACATGGTCAGTGGTACATGTGATATATTGAGAGATGTTAATTCTTTGGCCGCTGTGTGGGTGGGCAAACGAAGTTCCACTGACCATGTGGCTACAGGTGACGCACCCACTACATTTAAAGCACCCCTTTCTGACAATTTTGGTAGGTATTTGGTAGCAGTGTCTAGGGTCATTTCGCACTAGTATCTCTCTGAGATTTCTGTTTCTTTTGTAACTGAGTGTGGGTGAGTTTTGAAACGTCTTAGGTAGTTGTTTATCCGCTCGTACCAATCCCCAGTGTTTATTGATGGAATTTCTGACCACCGATGTACCCGTGTGGAATGTAATAGGGAAGAATATCTTGGACATCAATGTAGTTTTAGTGATCTTTTTATCATTTTCAGACTCCCAGATTTCTTTTGCTCTTAGCTACTTTGAGAATATGGACCAGGTATCCCCTAGCCCTGAATCTGTACCACATTTCTTGAAGTTGTATTTCACGATGTTCCATTGTAGTATTATACCTATATACTCTCAGAAATTGGGATATAGGTAAAGATGCTTTGAAATTTTTCGGGTGGAAACTTGAAGCCATAAGTAGGGTATTCGGTTCCGTCTTTTTACGATAGAGTGTGAACTCCAATTTCCCATCTTGTTTGAAGATGGTCACATCTAAGAACTGTATAGAATGTACATCATAGCTCATAGTTAGTTTTACTGAGGTAGGAGCTTGGTTGATTTCCAGTATCATCTGCTCTAGTTCATTAGTAGTGCCAGTCCAAATCAGGAATTTGTCGTCCACAAAACGATGGTAGTGTCTCATCCGATCTCCATATTTTTTTAGAATCTGCCGGTTTTCGAAGACGGACATAAAGGCGTTGGCATACGATGGTGCCATCGCCGCTCTCATAGCTGTCCCAGAGAGTTGAAGGAAAAAGTTGTTCTCGAATTTGAAATAATTACAGGATATGGCGATATAGAGAAATTCCAACAGAAATTCTATAGACGGTACTGTATACAGTGGAGAGGAGCTGAGGATCTCTCGCAGAGCCTGCACACCGCCATTATGGGGTATGACCGTGTACAGGCTCTGGACATCGAGGCAGGGCCGGACTGGGAATTAAAAGCAGCCCTGGAAAAAAATTATTTACCAGCCCCATAATGCGTCGCGCCAGCATAGTGTGCAGATAGAGAGTTAGAAAAGATAACTTAAAATTATTACTCCAACGTGAAAAAAAGCACATATAGGCAAAAAAAAAAAAAGAGTGCAGATTTATTTTAAGCAGACGTGCCTTTGCATATAACCAATGTTTCAGTCCAACTACCATGACATATTAAGGAAAGCTTGGTAACGGGACTGAAATGGTGAATGTATGTAGGGCACAACTGTAAAAAATTACGTTATCTTGTTTATTTTGAAGTCCTGTGGGTGCGCTCTTCACTTTAAATATGTTATTGTGCTGGAGTATGCACCTAGAAACAAGACTGGGCCAATATCTGCTCATTACATATTGTACATATCAATGACATTTCTTAGTGTATTATGCATATATAAATGTACATTTATATATGTGTAAATATTATAGGCATAATTATATATATATATATATATATATATATATATATATATATATATATATATATAAAATCAGTGGCGGATCCAGAGCCTGATCTCAGGAGGGGCACCTATAGATTATTTAAAGAAATAATCCATGCACAATAACCACTACAGCTCTGTGTAGTGGTTATGGTGCCAGGAGTGCCGGGACCCGCTCCCAGAGTAAATAGTCAAACCGTTTAAGTACAGTTTGACAACTTACCTGGGGTCTGCTGGGATATGGGGCTGTAGTAGGGTATAGGAGGAGGGGTGCAATGTGTGTGAAAGGTTCAGTGTGTAGGGTGTGTGGGGCAATGAGTGTATGGGTGGCTGTGTGTGTGTATGGGGGGGCAGTGTGTGAATGTGTATGGTGTGTGTGTGGGCAGTGTTTGTATGGGGCTAGAGTTCACTCTCACCACTGGGACCACCAGGAATCCCTGGTGGTCGCAGTGGTGAGAGTGAACTCTAGCCTGTAGCTCCAGGGCTAGAGTTTCCCTGTGGCACTCTCCCTCCCCCTCTGTCTCTCTCTATTAACCCCTCTTTCTCCCCTTGTGTCTCACTCTCCCCCCTCTGTCTCTTCCCCCCCCTTTCCCTGTGGCACTTTCTCTCTCTATTCACCCCTCTTTCTCCCCTTGTGTCTCTTTCTCCCCCCTTTCCCTGTGGCACTCTCACTCCCACCCTGTGTCTCTCTATTCGCCCCTCTTTCACCCCTTGTGTCTCACTCTCCCCCCTCTGTCTCTTTCTCCCTCCTTTCCCTGTGGCACTCTCCCAACCCCTCTGTCTCTCTCTATTCACCCCTCTTTCTCCCCTTGTGTCTCACTCTCCCCCCTCTGTCTCTTTCTCCCCCCTTTCCCTGTGGCACTCTCCCTCCCCCTCTGTCTCTCTCTATTCGCCCCTCTTTCTCCCCTTGTGTCTCACTCTCCCCCCTCTCCCTGTGGCACTCCCCCCCCTCTTGTCTCACTATTCACCCCCCATTCCCTCTGTCTCTCTCTCTATTCACCCCCATCCCCTCTGTATCTCTCTCTATTCACCCCCCATCCCCTCTGTCTCTCTCTCTATTCACCCCCCATCCCCTCTGTCTCGCTCTCTCTATTCACCCCCCATCCCCTCTGTCTCTCTCTCTCTATTCACCCCCCATCCCCTCTGTCTCTCTATTCACCCCCCATCCCCTCTGTCTCTCTATTCACCCCCCCATTCCTTCTGTCTCTCTCTCTATTCACCCCCCATCCCCTCTGTCTCTCTCTCTCTATTCACCCCCCATCCCCTCTGTCTCTCTCTCTCTATTCACCCCCCATCCCCTCTGTCTCTCTATTCACCCCCCATCCCCTCTGTCTCTCTATTCACCCCCCCATTCCTTCTGTCTCTCTCTCTATTCACCCCCCATCCCCTCTGTCTCTCTCTCTATTCAACCCCATCCCCTATGTCTCTCTCTCTATTCACCCCATCCCCTATGTCTCTCTCTCTATTCACCCCCCCATCCCCTATGTCTCTCTCTCTATTCACCCCCCACCCCCTATGTCTCTCTCTATTCACCCCCCATCCCCTATGTCTCTCTCTATTCACCCCCCATCCCCTCTGTCTCTCTCTCTATTCACCCCCCCTCTCTCTAGTCACCCCCCCCTCTGTCTCTCTCTCTATTCACCCCCCATTCCCACTGTCTCTCTCTCTATTCACCCCCATCCCCTCTGTATCTCTCTCTATTCACCCCCCATCCCCTCTGTCTCTCTCTCTATTCACCCCCCATCCCCTCTGTCTCTCTCTCTATTCACCCCCCATCCCCTCTGTCTCTCTATTCACCCCCTCTGTCTCTCTCTCTCTCTCTATTCACCCCCCCATTCCTTCTGTCTCTCTCTCTATTCACCCCCCATCCCCTCTGTCTCTCTCTCTATTCAACCCCATCCCCTATGTCTCTCTCTCTATTCAACCCCATCCCCTATGTCTCTCTCTCTATTCACCCCCCCATCCCCTATGTCTCTCTCTCTATTCACCCCCCCATCCCCTATGTCTCTCTCTATTCACCCCCCCATCCCCTATGTCTCTCTCTATTCACCCCCCATCCCCTATGTCTCTCTCTCTATTCACCCCCCCATCCCCTATGTCTCTCTCTCTATTCACCCCCCACCCCCTATGTCTCTCTCTATTCACCCCCCATCCCCTATGTCTCTCTCTATTCACCCCCCATCCCCTCTGTCTCTCTCTCTATTCACCCCCCTCTCTCTAGTCACCCCCCCTCTGTCTCTCTCTCTATTCCCCCCCCTCTGTCTCTCTCTCTATTCACCCCCCTCTGTCTCTCTATTCACCCCCCCTGTCTCTCTCTCTATTCACCCCCCCTCTCTCTCTCTATTCACCCCCCTCTGTCTCTCTATTCACCCCCCCACTGTCTCTCTCTCTATTCACCCCCATCCCCTATGTCTCTCTCTTTATTCACCCCCCATCCCCTATGTCTCTCTCTCTATTCACCCCCCATCCCCTATGTCTCTCTCTCTATTCACCCCCCCCATCCCCTATGTCTCTCTCTCTCTATTCACCCCCCCATCCCTTATGTCTCTCTCTCTATTCACCCCCCCATCCCCTATGTCTCTCTCTCTATTCACCCCCCACCCCCTATGTCTCTCTCTATTCACCCCCCATCCCCTCTGTCTCTCTCTCTATTCACCCCCCCCCCTCTAGTCACCCCCCTCTGTCTCTCTCTCTATTCACCCCCCCTGTCTCTCTCTCTATTCACCCCCCCTCTCTCTCTCTATTCACCCCCCCACTGTCTCTCTCTCTATTCACCCCCCCTGTCTCTCTCTCTATTCAACCCCCCCCCCCTGTATCTCTCTCTATTCAACCCCCCCCCTGTATCTCTCTCTATTCACCCCCCCATCCACCCACCCACCCACCCACCTTAGAGTAGTCAGGGGGCCGGCCGCGTTCCACACTGCAGCCTCGCCGGTCCGGCTGCACTCCTACTGCTGAGGGCTGAAGGGGGAGGGAGCATATCTTTACCATGCTCCCTCGCGGCTCCCGCACGGATGCTGCTGGGGATTGTGGGAACCGCGAGGGAGCATGGTAAAGATATGCTCCCTCCCCCTTCAGCCCTCAGCAGTAGGAGTGCAGCCGGACCGGCGAGGCTGCAGTGTGGAACGCGGCCGCCGGCCCCCCTCTGAGTGTGCCACCGGACCGGCCACCCGGTGGCACATACTTGCGCAGCCCCCAGGTGCCGCGGCCCACCGGGAAATTTCCCGGTATCCCGGTGGGCCAGTCCGGCCCTGCATCGAGGGTGACCAACAGAGAAGTGTCTTCTATCAAAGGTGCTTTATTGATCTTCTGGATGAAGTCCTGTGTGTCACGAGAGAAACGACCACACCGATAGTCATCGAGACGGAGACGACAGCGAAACCTAGGAAAACAACCCTAGACTTATAGTAGAGTGTACTACTACACACACCTGCACATAGTTCACCGTACGATAAACGACTAAAGTCAATCAGCCTAACACCGGTATTGGTGACTTACAATCTCGCTTCTGAAGAACGTAAACATGATATACATCTTGCTGAGAGACCTGCGAATCTCCTTATTACTGAAGCTTACGCAGAGATTTGCATATCTCAATGTATAATATATTCCTACAAACAGTGGCGGATCCAGAGCCTGATCTCGGGAGGGGCATTTGTAGATTATTTAAATAAATAATCCAGACACAATAACCACTACAGCTCAGTGTAGTGGTTTTAGTGCCAATAATGCCAAGACCCCCTCCCAAAGTAAGTAGTCAAACTGTTTAAGAACTGTTTGACAACTTACCTGAGGTCCTCTGGGAAATGGGGCTGTAGTAGGGCAGAGGAGCAGTGGTATGTGTGAGTGGTGCAATGTGTGAGGGGTGCAGTGTGTGTGTGTGTGAGGGGGACAGTGTATTAGCAGTGTGTGTGTGAAGGTTGCAGTGTGTACGTGAGGGCGGCAGTATATGTCAGGGGTGCAGTGTGTGTGTGGGTCAGTATGTGTGTGACAGTTACAGTGTGTGTGTGTATTGCAGTGTATGTGTGGGGCAATGTATGTGTGTGGGGGCAATGTATGTGTATATGGGGGCAATGTGTTTATGGGGGGCAGGGGCAATGTGTGTGTATATGGGGGGCAGGGGCAGTGTGTGTGTGTGTATGGGGGGCAGGGGCAATGTGTGTGTATATGGGGGGCAGGGGCAATGTGTGTGTATATGGGGGGCAGGGGCAATGTGTGTGTATATGGGGGCAGGGGCAATGTGTGTGTGTGTGTGTATGGGGGGCAGGGGCAATGTGTGTGTGTGTGTATGGGGGGCAGGGGCAATGTGTGTGTATGGGGGGCAGGGGCAATGTGTGTGTATGGGGGGCAGGGGCAATGTGTGTGTGTGTGTATGGGGGGCAGGGGCAATGTGTGTGTGTGTATGGAGGCAGGGGCAATGTGTGTGTATATGGGGGCAGGGGCAATGTGTGTATGGGGGGCAGGGGCAGTGTGTGTGTATGGGGGGCAGGGGCAATGTGTGTGTGTATGGGGGGCAGGGGCAATGTGTGTGTGTATGGGGGGCAGGGGCAATGTGTGTGTATGGGGGGCAGGGGCAATGTGTGTGTATATGGGGGGCAGGGGCAATGTGTGTGTATATGGGGGGCAGGGGCAATGTGTGTGTATGGGGGGCAGGGGCAATGTGCGTGTATGGGGGCAGGGGCAATGTGTGTGTGCGTGTATGGGGGCAGGGGCAATGTGTGTGTGCGTGTATGGGGGGCAGGGGCAATGTGTGTGTATGGGGGGCAGGGGCAATGTGTGTGTATGGGGGGCAGGGGCAATGTGTGTGTATGGGGGGCAGGGGCAATGTGTGTGTGTGTATGGGGGGCAGGGGCAATGTGTGTGTATGGGGGGCAGGGGCAATGTGTGTGTGTGTATGGGGGGCAGGGGCAATGTGTGTGTGTGTATGGGGGGCAGGGGCAATGTGTGTGTGTGTATGGGGGGCAGGGGCAATGTGTGTGTATATGGGGGCAGGGGCAATGTGTGTAAATGGGGGGCAGGGGCAATGTGTGTGTGTGTGTATGGGGGGCAGGAGCAATGTGTGTGTGTGTGTGTGTATGGGGGGCAGGGACAATGTGTGTGTATATGGGGGGCAGGGGCAATGTGTGTATATGGGGGGCAGGGGCAATGTGTGTATATGGGGGGCAGGGGCAATGTGTGTGTATGGGGGGCAGGGGCAATGTGTGTGTGTGTGTATGGGGGCAGGGACAATGTGTGTGTATATGGGGGCAGGGGCAATGTGTGTGTATGGGGGCAGGGGCAATGTGTGTGTATGGGGTCAGGGGCAATGTGTGTGTATGGGGTCAGGGGCAATGTGTGTGTATGGGGGGCAGGGGCAATGTGTGTGTATGGGGGGCAGGGGCAATGTGTGTGTGTGTATGGGGGCAGGGGCAATGTGTGTGTGTGTGCATAGGGGGCAGGGGCAATGTGTGTATGTGTGTGTGTGTTTAGGGGGCAGGGGCAATGTGTGTGTGTGTGTGTATAGGGGGCAGGGGCAATGTGTGTGTATGATAAGAAGGATGGGGGGCTTTTATTTATTTATTTTTTTAATGTGTGTGTTTTTTTTAAAATTTAATTAAAATATAAATGTTATGTCCCCCCTCCCTTCTTACCTTTACTGGGAGGAGGGGGGACATCTTTCGTTCCCTGGTGGTCCAGTGGGGTTCATTGGTGGTTCCAGTGGTAGGAGTGAACTCTAGCCCGCGCTCCAGGGCTAGAGTTCACTCTCGCGAGATTTGGAGCGTTGCCGTGGTAACCGCGGCAACGCTCCAAATCTCGCGAGAGGAGGACCCGGAGGAGCTGCTGGAACAAAACACTGGTAACAAAACACTTTTTGGACTTAGGACATCGACTACCGACTTTACGTTTCACAGCTATTGACCATATTTCCCCCCTACCTAGAGGGGGAGACCGATCCATAAAGCTGCTACAAAGGGAGGCCCATTGGATACATCGTTTAGACACTGACACCTAAAGGACTGAACGAAAATATTGTTTACTCTATCTATATATATATATATATAATATATGCTATATGGTATAATTGTTAAACTGTGGGTTCGCTCTTGACAGAACCTACTCAATACAAATATATCTGTTTGCAGTTCTAGGTTTATATGCTCTTAACAGAACCCTAATTTCTGAGTAGATACAAGATATTGTTTGCCCATTAGTCTACTTAATAATAGAGGATTTGATATATGATCTTCCTATGGTATAGCAACATTATTTTATTTTTTTGTAAATATCTTTTTATTGAAAAGATTCTCAGAATAGTTAACAAGAAAGGTTGAAATGCTAAGAATCGCGCAGGTTTCAGATGAGCAAATGAACTAAAAAAAAACCAATTAGTAATTATTCAAATCGAGATACGCAGATCTCATGTGTAACCATGGTAAGGGGGACACACAGGTCTCAAGGTAAACTGAGTGTTCATCAGACAACATGCATATATCTTGCATTGATGCACGGTAACAATTTCGATGCCCTTCCAGCATGACCTGGCAGTGTTCTGCTGGTGTGTAAGACGATTTTCGTGTGTGGGGAAGCATGTATACTGTAATAGATTGTGTGAGCATAAGGCCACGCAGGTCTCGGGTTTGTGCTCATACAACCCTGCCTATTGTGTGACTACCTGTTTCAACTTCTTAGGCACCCTTGGTAATGGGTTCCCTTTCGGGTCCCTTGCCTCTTCTGGGCTCCTCTCTGGGTAAGTATCCTAATCGGTCCCGCTGGCTCATTGTGAATGACCGTGACTCTCTGGCTGCGAGTCGTCTAGCTAGGGTAGTACGTGTCGTCGGTTGGTGTGCCAAGACCCTCTATGAGGACCTCCGTAGGGAATTTGTGGTTGTAATGTTGTTCCCATGTAAGATATATGGTCCCTATGCTGGGTCCCGGGTTCGTGTCATAAAGTGAGTCGTTGTCGGCTCTTCAGGGAGGCGTCACATCTAAGGCCTGTCCAATGTGTCCGGTGTGCATTTGGTAGTTGTGCAGCGTTATTCGAGTGTTTTGTGGTCAGTCCTCCCTAGTCTTTTTTTTTATTTTTTATTTATATTTATTTATTCCCTTTTTTTTTTTTTCCCCCGTCTCTCCTTCCCAGGGTGCTCTTCCCTTGCGTATCTGCCTGCCAGTAGGTCATGCTGGATGGCATCGTCTTCTAGGTTGCCCTGTAATTGCTGGTCTCCCTTCGGGAACAGCCCAGTGTTGTCGTGTGCGGTCAATGTTTGTCTGTATGTTCAGTAGGGTTCCAAGTGTGTCCATGAGGTAGTTAGGCTAAGTGTGGGTATTCTCTAGGTCCCTTGGGTGTAATGTCGGTCTTCTAGCGGTCCGTCTTTGTGTTGGTTGATGTGTATCTGTGGTTGTCCTCAGTCTCTGTAACGTGTTTGGTGATGGTATGTTCTGTGAATCTTAGTTGTACTTTGTAGCCTAGGCTCCATATGGCGTGTTGAGGCGTCATGTCCCTATATGTCAGTGGTGAGTCGGTCTAAGCCATGAGGTGTACTCCTCTCATGTCTCGTGTCTCAAGTCTCATCACCAGTCGTACTCCGGGCGACATCGGTGTGTCGAATGTTTTGTGTCTTGTTGTGTCGTGAGTGCAGGTGTTCGTGTGCGGGTCCTATGTGGGTAGGGGTATAGGGAACAATTAGAGGTTGAGGGGAGGGTAGGAAAGACCATGAGGTCTCGGGTATGCTTCCGCATCCTCGGCGCGCCCAGGTCCGTTCCCCGCACCACTCAGTGGGGTCCAATTCGTCATCCGCTTTGTGTGAACTCCTACGTTATGTATAATAGCCATGGCCTCCAGGATTCCGTATGTCGCTCTCCCCGTCCCTGAAGATCTGCTATCCGTGCTTCGGACGTTCTTATTTCCTCCACTGTGCGTTTCCAGTGTTCCATCGTGGGTGTGTCCTCCTTCTTCCAGTGAAGTGGGATTAAGGATTTGGCTGCATTTAGCAGGTGCCTCAATATCGATTTTTTGTAAACCTGCAAGGGTTTTTCTGTGTAATGTAGGAGGGCCCCTTCCATTGTCAGGTCCTGAGGTTCATCTAGTATGATGTTTATTTCCTGTCCAATGTTCCTCCAGTATGTTTTAATTTTCCGACAATCCCACCAAATATGGCGTAGCGTGCCTTCACCGTCATGGCACCTCCAGCAGATGTTGGGGATAGTCGGGACGTATCGGTTGAGTTGGGCTGGCGTGCGGTACCAGTGTGTTAGCAACTTGTAGTTGACCTCCTGGAAGTGTGTGCTAGAGGAACTCTTGTGCAGCAGGGTTAAGATTTTTTCCCATTGATCGTCCGAAAAGGTCTTGGCTGTCCATTCCTCCCATGGACGTTTGAACAGGTTGTTTTTCGGGCGGGTTATCAGGGTCTGATATAGAACTGAGACTCTCCCGTCTGAGTCCGGTGTTTGCGAGCATAGTGTCTCGAACCATGTTAGTTCTCTATGAATTTTGGTTCTGTGCGGAAGGTTAAAATAATAGTGTCGCAATTGGGCTTAGTGAAACTGGTGCAGGAGCGTGGGTGGTCTATCTTCCGATAGTTCTCTTAGTGATTTCACTCCTGCATTTGTGAGCACAGCATGTATCGGTATGTATCCGTCTTGATGAGCTAGTGGCCATGCGGACTGGGCGAGACCGTCCCCCAGGTTTGGGTTGTGGGTTATGGGTATCAGTGGGCTCGGTTTGGGCGAAATCCTTTGGTCGGTTCGCAGCTTATCCCAGTGTTTGAGCGTGTGTGCCACTGGTGAGTCAGCCCCTAGGGTGTCCTGTGCCGTATCATCCCTGTGCCACAGCAGTGTGTGTATTCGGTGATCTGTGTAGTCTCTCCACAGTCGCACCCATCGCTTGTCCGGAGGGGCCACATGAAGCTCTCTTATTCTCTGGAGGATGGTGGCTTGGTGGTACTTTCGAATGTCCGGCATAGCTAGCCCTCCCCATCTCCTTGGGAGGCAGAGTCTTTCGTAGCTAATTCGTGCTCTGTCCCCCTTCCAGACATATTGTATAAGCGCCGTTTTCAGTGTCTTAAAAAACGCGGGAGGTACCGGGTGGGGCGCCGCGTGGAAGAGGTATAAAATCCTAAAGATGTTCATCTTAATTACCGCTATCCTTCCCAGCCATGATATGTGTGCGTAGCTCCATCTCTTCAGGTCCCCCAGTATGGTGGTCAGTAGGGGTTGATAGTTGCACATATAGAAGTCTTTTGCTTCGTGTGTTATCCACAGTCCCAGGTACCTCATCCGATCTTGGCACCAGTGAAAAGGGAATTGTCTTCTCAGTTGTGTGCATTCAGTTTCGGGTACCGTGATGTTAAGGATGTCGCACTTTGTGAAGTTGAGTTTCAGTCCTGAGATGCTTCCATACTCATCGAATTCCTTGAGTAGTCGCGGGATGGAGTTAGTAGGGTCCCGGAGGAAAAACAGCATGTCATCCGCGTATGCGGCGACTTTATGTTCATGCGATCTGAAGTTGAGGCCCGTGATCCCTTGGTTTTTCCGAACGCGATCTAGAAGCGGCTCCAGGGTGAGGGCAAATATGAGTGGGGAGAGCGGGCAGCCCTGTCTTGTGCCGCTTTGAATGTCGAAGCTGTTCGTGAGGGCCCCATTCACTCTGACTCTAGCGTTCGGTCCACTGTATAATGCGGTAATCCATGTGAGCATACCCAGTCCTATGCCCATCTTGCGTAGCGCCTCCGTCATAAAGTGCCAGTCTACTCTGTCGAAAGCCTTCTCAGTGTCTGTGGAGAGTAGGAGTAGTTTCGTCTTTGTTAATCTGGCCAAGTGTTGTACTGCGAAGAGACGGAGGGTGCAGTCCCTAGCCTCTCTGCCCGGTATGAAACCTGTCTGGTCGGGGTGTATGAGTCTCTTCAGGTGCGTTTGAAGTCTCATCGCCAGCACCTTGGAGAAGAGTTTTATATCGGTGTTAAGGAGTGATATTGGGCGGTAGTTGCCTACTTGTTCCGGGCATTTGCCTGGTTTGGGGATAACCGTGACTATGGCGGCCAGTGATTCCCTGCCGAACTTTGTACCTTCCCGCAAGCTGTTGAGGGCCTTAGTTAGGTGTGGTATGAGGATGGATCCAAATTTTTTGAGGTATTCCATCGGGAAGCCATCTGGTCCTGGGGCCTTTCCGGTTTTTGCTGCTTTCAGTGCCAGTTTAATTTCTTCCTCGGTGATGGGTGCCTCCAATGCTTCCGCTTCCTCCTGGGTGAGGGCGTCCGGTTGAAAGCTCTCTAGGTATCTTGTTGTATCCTCTTTCCTCGCATTCCGAACCGGGTCGTCCTCGTCTCCTCGTATGTTGTATAACTGGGAGTAAAACCTGTGAAATTAGTTTGCAATGTCTTCCGGGAACTGGGTGGTTGTGCCCCAAGTTGTGCGTATGGCGCGGACTTGCGCTCGTCCCTGTTCACCCCGTAGCATCCGTGCCAGTAGTCTTCCGCTCTTGTTGGCATGCATGTAGAAAAATGCACGCGACCGTCGGGTGTTACTGGCGTGTTTGTGCTCAGGTAGATCGGAAAGTTGTCGTCTATGTGCTATCAGGTCCCTGTAGGTTTGGTCCTGCTGGTCTCGTTTGTGGGCCATTTCCAGTTCAGAGATCTTCCGTGTCAGGTCGGCTACTTGGTGCCAGACGTCCTGTTTCCTCCTGGTGGCCATTTGGATCAGGTGTCCCCTGATGACGCTTTTGTGTGCCTCCCATATCGTCATATCCGAGACCCCCTCTATTGCGTTTTCAGCGAAGTAGTGGTTGAGATGTTCCGCGATTTGGGTCTTGAGGAGCGTGTCCGTCAGGAGTGCATCATTGAGTCTCCATGAGATCCTGG
Organism: Pelobates fuscus; assembly: GCF_036172605.1. NCBI lineage: Eukaryota > Metazoa > Chordata > Amphibia > Anura > Pelobatidae > Pelobates > Pelobates fuscus. Next base: position 82,884,914 of record NC_086327.1, on the reverse strand, counting down.
TGGGTCGGTACAGGGGCGATAGTAGCGTTATCTGTGCTGCCCCATGGTCTGACCATGGTGTGGTGAGGATGTCCGCTTTTTGCAAGTATGAGAGCCCCTCCTGTTGGATAAAGAGGTAGTCTATACGGGAGTACCTGTCGTGGATTGTGGAGTAGTACGTGTAATCCCGATCGTCGGGGTGTAGCGCTCTCCATGTGTCCACCAGTCTCAAATCTCTGAGGGCTTTGTGTACCGTTCTGATAGCCGAGTGAGGTATGCTGCTGCTTCCCGTGGTGGTGTCTATGAGTGGATCCAATGGGATGTTGAGGTCCCCGCCAAGTATGAGTATACCTTCTGTGAATCTTGATAACTTTGACAGTGTTCGTCTGAGGAAGCTAGCTTGCCCGGTGTTGGGCGTATAGACCGTGGCTATGGTATATGTTTTCCGCGCTATTTCACCTTTGATAAAGTGATACCGTCCTCCGTCGTCAATCATCGTGTCCGTGGACGTAAATTGTAAGTGGGCAGCAAGGAGTATCGCGGTTCCTCCCTTGCGTGACGTTGGATGATTGCTAAAGTAGTTGACTGGGTAATTCTTGTCTTTCACTAGGGCGTTCGAGACCTCTCTGAGATGTGTCTCCTGTAGGAGGGCGATGGAGACCTGCTGTCTCTTGAAGCTCCGCAATAGGTGTGTTCTTTTTTCTGGGGTGTTCAGGCCCCTGCAGTTTTGAGATCTGATCACCAGGGGAGCCGGTGTGTACGCCATGTGTGGTATGTCTTCGTCCGTCAACGGTGCTGGTGTGCTCGCTCCGAGCAACATTATTTTAACTTTTTTTTTATTCTTTATTTTTGTTGTGCACAAATAACAATCGGTCTTGCGCTGCCACAACAGCAGGAGCAAGCGCTTAGACACACATAGTATAACTGTGGCATTAGATATAACTGCACATTTTATATATGTTAGCGAAAGATAAATGAGTAGAACGAGGTGCAGATTGAGATGGGTATCTTAAGAGCTGTATGCACCCAGATTAGTCTGGTTTGAATAGGCAATAATTAAACAATAAAATAATAATACAGCGAGAGATGTATATTGTGGAGCATAACAAGGTAAGTCCCCCAGAGGGTCCCCCTATTGGGAGTGTAGAAGGTCTTGAGACAGGATCATCTTAGGGGCAGGCGGCATATCAACATTATTCATGAGAGAGAGTAAGTCTCTTAAGTCCAGCACCAGGGGAGTCCATTGCCCATTGCATCAATCAGCCTATGCCCTCCATCGGCCAGACCCCCATCTCTGGGAGTGTGCCACACCGCTTGCCTTGTGGCATACATGTAGGCGGGTGGGCTCTTGTGAGCAGTTGGTCACCCCCTCTCACCTTGTCTCCTGCTGCCAGACCTTTGTTGGCCTCTCGGGTGTTAGGTAGAGGCTTGTGTGGCTTTTGCTTCACTGCTCGCTGCTGTCTTTTCCTCCGCCTCTGGTGCCCCGCTCGGATGCATGTGGGTGCTGGGCGGCTTTGTGGGCGCTGGATCGCTTGATGGGAGTAGATGGTTGGTGTCCGCCGTGAAAGAGTGGGAGGCCGTGGTGGGGCAGGCTGATATAGTACTCCCTACAACTTCCTCCAGAATGCATCAAAGTGGTTATTCAGCCATGTGAGGATGTCTTGTGTAGCGTCTTTAGGGCCATCGACACATGCAGTGTCCGCCATCTTAGGTAGGTTTTCATTTGCTAGCGACATCCCACTTCGCGGAATGCTTGGGGTAGCCTCTCTGGGGTGGACCGGAATCACCCCCGCCGGTCCAAGGGGGGGGGTAGCAGGGCTTGCTCGTTCTGAAAGCGACTTCAGGATCCCTGCAGGTCAGGGGAGCGGCCGCCTCCCCCGCCCGGTGTGTACCAGGCCGCAAAGTCGTTTGTGGTGCCAGCTGGCCCCAATAGAGCCTAGTAGCGTCCCTCTGTGTGCCCTTTGTTGCAGGTGGCAAGTGGGTGTTCGGTATTGCTATTTGTTTTGCTTGTGTGAGCGTGGTTTGCTTTTTTTGGCAAGTCTGTGCGGGAGCTCATGGAAATCACGACTCCCCGCCATGATGGTCAGGCCCCGCCCCCTATTTTAACTTTTTTATGAATTTATACACATTGCTGTTACAGTGGGGCATGGTCACAGCTTTTCCATAGTTTTTTCACTGTTATTATTTTCACAGGTGCTTTTATACACATATGGCACGTTTTTCTTTTCACTTAATTGAATCTATGGAATGCTCCACATAATATGTGTTCTAATATGATTATCATGATGTATATAGTATATATCATATTCACTAATATCCCAATAGATAGTCACACAGACTTTACTATTCACTTTACACGGAACCATATCAAACCGGTCGTTTATTGTATACACTGGTTTCCTAGTAACCACGCTTTCGTAATCACGCACGCCCAATGTGGTTACGTCATTACGCAAATCACGTGACGACCGGCAGACACTTCGGGGTTTCGAGTAAGGGGAGGAGGGTCATAATCACAATTGGTGAGTACACTTTATTTTTTTCTATATAAAGTTTGTCTTTATGGTTATATGTTGATCTTGAGGAAGACCCGAATGGGTCGAAACGTCGATCACTTTATTATATACCGTTTGATGGAATAAATACTTTTCTTACTTTGGAAGACCGGAGAGTGCATCCTTTCTTTATATATATATATATATATATATATATATATATATATATATATAAACACACACACACACACTTAATTCAGAAAGTATTACTTTTTTCACATTTGTTAATGTTGCATCCTTATGATACAATTCTTTGTACCCCGTACCTAGATTATACCACCCTTGGTACATCAGTATCGCAGAAACCTTCACTGTTTTGACCTACAGAAATTCTCTACCAAACTCCAAACTCACATTTTACTTATCTCAAACCTCACAGGCCTAAATTTAAAATTATTTACCAAAATCCTGGCATGTGGTCTTTATACAGGGGCTAGTACATCCTTATTCCAGGAAGAGAGGCTAAAATAATGCCACCAAACTGATTACTGTAATTCATTTCTCCAAACACTCCAACGCTCAAATTGAATGTTCTCAATTGATACCAAAAAGGCATTCGACAAGTTGACTTGTCCCTACTCTTCAAACCTTACAAACTATGGGCTTATGACCTACTTGACTAAAATGGCCAAATGTAATTTACTTGAACCCCAGTGCTAGAATCTGAATTAATGGACAACTGTCCAATCCTGTTCTTATTAGAAATGGCATGTGCACCCTGTCCCCTCTCCTTTTTGTCCTCATTATGAAGCTGTTCATCACAAAAAAAAAAAAAAAAGAGGAAGAAGAGGATTATGAAATAATGGACAAAACACCACCAAGACCTTTCAGTAATAAGACAATTGCCATTTTGAATTCCCAGCAAGTCTCCTTTTAGTGAATAAACCTGCATAGCGGAGTGCTCCGCAAGATGTTCACACTGAGAATCAAACACAGTCTACTACTCAAAGTTTATATGGCACAGACAGTAACATTAATTACAGTAAAATCTGCTGACTGACCCCACATCGGACAATAACACCTTCCAGCGGCGCTGGGAATGGGCCATGGACAAGACTTTCACCCCGACGCAATGGGACAAAGCACTGATCTGGCAACATAAGAGTTCCTCTAGCTCTCGCTATCAAGAGGTAAATTACAAACTGATATCCATGTGGTATAGAACACCAGTACTATTTCATAGGATCTTCCCCTCTATCCCACCAACGTGCTGGAGATGCCAGGAAGACAATGGGACTCTATTGCACATCTGGTGGGAATGCAGACTTATCGCACCATTCTGGAATCGAATCAAATCAGACATTCTCCTAATCCTTGGAGACGATACCAAATGGTCGGTAGAATTAGCCTTACTGCACATCTCCTCACAACCATTGTCTGCATACAAAAAAACGTTACTGCGTAATTTCTTGAACGCGGCCAAATCACTCATCCCGGTATACTGGAAGACAACGGATACCCCCACCAGGGAAGAGTGGATTCATAGGGTTGAGGATATCAGGGCGGCGGAGGCGCTCCAAGCAGAATTGACAGGCAGAGAGGCAAAATACGCGGATATATGGGCGCCGTGGTTCACCTTCCGTGCGCGGCCGTAGGGGGGTGCTGGCGGGGGGGACTTGGGGCCGGGGGATGGCGCAGCCCTTGCGACATACTCATCTCATGCACTGCGATTTACAGCTGCTCTATGCCATTAATGACTGTGGACACCACACCTCACGAACCGACCACGCCACCCCGACTGGATAAGGCACTATCATGGATAGCTCGAAATAACAAAGACGCCCCAGGGGGACGTACATACACGCACAAAATTATTTAGCTGGTCTACACTCACACGCCGCCAATGCTTAGACAACGTGATAAAATCACGGGTCGCGAGCCCTCACAGGCAAAGGTGGTGGACCTCAGACTCCCCCTGTCCCCACAGGTGAGAGGGGACGGACTGAGACAGACCTGACGCTACACGATATCCACACACGACCAGTTACTAGACACTCAACGCACTGGCCTGATCTTCATGGAGACCCTGGTCTTACAATATGCGACAATAATGACTGACCGGGAACTGACCAAACACACACCACATTTTGATGGTAAGGGAGGCGCAAGACTCACCGACAACCACAAATGGGAACCTCGCACTCCCACACCCCTTACACACGACGACAAGACTTTATTCCTACCGCGAGGAACCCGAGACAGCTTGGATCTCACACCTCCACCTATACACGACATCTGCTACACTACTTCCCTCGCACACCAATTACGACACGCACAACCCGACAATACATAGCCCGACATGGGTCATAAGGTGGCTATTAGACAGTCCGGTCGGATCTTTGGGGACTCCACGGTGGGACAGGGCTCTCCGGCACTGAACCTACCGCGCAGTCGGGGTGCGAACGAGGACACCACGATTGGAAGTTCATATCACTGGAGGGAACCTCTCATACTATCATGTGTCCTCACTGAACCCGCACAATTCCCTTCCCTTTACATCTACAATGGCCGCCCAGTGCCATACCTCTTTACTACTATCAACCAACACCGGGCTCCCTCTGGGTCCTGCCATACCCTAACACACTACAAATGCCCGGTGGGCCACGATGGCCACGATGGCCGTGGGGCCGAGGCCGGCAGGGGAGATCACAGGATCTCCCCTACCAGCCCCTGCAGGGCCAGCGCTACCCGAGCGCCGGCCCTGCTCTGTGCCTCCATGGGCCGGTGGGGAGATCAAAGATCTCCCTCACCGGCCCAGAGACACTGAGATGCGGCCTCCTGGGGAGTGAGGGAGGGAGGCAGGAGGAGGAGAGGACCGGCGGAGCTCTGGCAAGCAGCTCCGCCGGATCCTCTCGCGAGGTCTGAGCGTTGCCGCGGTTACGATCAGATCTTGCGAGACTCTCACCATTGGACCACCAGGGATGAGGCAGAACGGCACCCCCCTCCATGGAAACCGGGCTTCCCACCCCCTCCCAGGCGAAAGGTAAGAAGGGAGGGGGTGGGATACATAGTTTTTAGTTTTTATAAAAAAAAAAAATAATAATTATATTTATATATTACATTTATACAAACACTGTGCTATAAACACTCACACTAAGAGCACTCACACACATCACACTCATACTAACATCACCCTCAGACACACACACTCACACAGCACCCTCAGACACACACACACACACAGCATCTTCACTCACACAGCACCCTCAGACACACTCAGCACCCTCAGACACACACACACACAGCACCCTCAGACACACACACACACACACACAGCATCTTCACTCACAAAGCACCCTCAGACACACACACACACACACACACAGAGCACCCTCAGACACACACACACACAGCACCCTCAAACACACACACACACAGCACCCGCAGACACACTCAGCACCCTCAGACACACACACACACAGCACCCTCAGACACACACACACACACACAGCATCTTCACTCACAAAGCACCCTCAGACACACACACACACACAGCATCTTCACTCACAGCACCCTCAGACACACACACACACACACACACACACACAGCACCCGCAGACACACACAGCACCCGCAGACACACACACACACAGCACCCGCAGACACACACACACACAGCACCCGCAGACACACACACACACAGCACCCGCAGACACACACACACACACAGCACCCTCAGACACACACACACACACACACAGCACCCTCAGACAGACACACACAGCACCCTCAGACAGACACACACAGCACCCTCAGACACACACACACACACACAGCACCCTCAGACACACACACACACACAGCACCAGGGCCGGACTGGGAAAAAAATTCGGCCCGGGCATTTTTCGATCACAGCAGCCCCCTGAGAAAGGGGTGGGGCTAGAGAGGGTGTGTTTTGTCATCACTAATGACAAGCACGCCCCCTCTCAAAGTGAGCATATTGGTTTAATGCGCAGAGCCCTGCTGAAGAGCTCTAGCATGTGTGTGTGTGTGTGTGTGTCTGAGGGTGCTGTGTGTGTGTGTGTGTCTGAGGGTGCTGTGTGTGTGTGTGTGTGTGTCTGAGGGTGCTGTGTGTGTGTGTGTCTGAGGGTGCTGAGTGTGTCTGCGGGTGCTGTGTGTGTGTGTGTCTGAGGGTGCTGTGTGTGTGTGTGTCTGAGGGTGCTCTGTGTGTGTGTGTGTGTGTGTGTGTGTCTGAGGGTGCTGTGAGTGAAGATGCTGTGTGTGTGTGTGTGTGTGTCTGAGGGTGCTTTGTGAGTGAAGATGTGGTGTGTGTGTGTGTGTGTGTGTGTGTGTCTGAGGGTGCTGTGTGTGTGTGTGTGTGTGTCTGAGGGTGCTGAGTGTGTCTGCGGGTGCTGTGTGTGTGTGTGTCTGAGGGTGCTGTGTGTGTGTGTGTGTCTGAGGGTGCTGTGTGTGTGTGTGTCTGAGGGTGCTGTGTGTGTGTGTCTGAGGGTGCTGTGAGTGAAGATGCTGTGTGTGTGTGTGTGTCTGAGGGTGCTTTGTGAGTGAAGATGCTGTGTGTGTGTGTGTGTGTCTGTGTCTGAGGGTGCTGAGTGTGTCTGAGGGTGCTGTGTGAGTGAAGATGCTGTGTGTGTGTGTGTCTGAGGGTGCTGTGTGAGTGTGTGTGTGTGTCTGAGGGTGATGTTAGTATGAGTGTGATGTGTGTGAGTGCTCTTAGTGTGAGTGTTTATAGCACAGTGTTTGTATAAATGTAATATATAAATATAATTATTATTATTTTTTTTATAAAAACTAAAAACTATGTATCCCACCCCCTCCCTTCTTACCTTTAGCCTGGGAGGGGGTGGGAAGCCCGGTTTCCATGGAGGGGGGTGCCGTTCTGCCTCATCCCTGGTGGTCCAATGGTGAGAGTCTCGCAAGATCTGATCGTTGCCGCGGTAACCGCGGCAACGCTCAGACCTCGCGAGAGAATCCGGCGGAGCTGCTTGCTAGAGCTCCGCCGGTCCTCTCCTCCTCCTGCCTCCCTCCCTCACTCCCCAGGAGGCCGCATCTCAGTGTCTCTGGGCCGGTGAGGGAGATCTTTGATCTCCCCACCGGCCCATGGAGGCACAGAGCAGGGCCGGCGCTCGGGTAGCGCTGGCCCTGCAGGGGCTGGTAGGGGAGATCCTGTGATCTCCCCTGCCGGCCTCGGCCCCACGGCCATCGCGGCCCACCGGGCATTTGCCCGGTATGCCCGATGGCCAGTCCGGGCCTGCACAGCACCTTCACTCACACAGCACCCTCAGACACACACACACACACAAACACACAGCACCCTCAGACACACACACACACACACACACAGCACCTTCAGTCACACAACACACACAGCACACTCTCACACATATACAACACACACACACGTATGTATAATATATAAAATAACCCTCAGTAAGTTAACAGACAAATACATTAGAAACATAGAATGTGACAGTAGATAAGAACACCCTCACACACACAGCACCCCTCTTACACACACGCTGCACCCTTCACACATACACACAGCACACCCAACACACTGCGCCCTTCACACATACAATACGTCCAAACACATATGTGTTTGGAGGTATTGTATGTGTGAAGGGTGCAGTGTGTTGGGTGTGCTGTGTGTATGTGTGAAGGGTGCAGCATGCATAATATTATTATTATTATTGGCATTTATATAGCGCCGACAGATTCCGTAGCACTTTACAATATTATATACTACAGCACCACTACACATTACGCTCCAGATACACTCTAGATCCCTTACCCTATATACACTCTGAATCCTCTATACACACACACACACACACACACACACACTCTCCTATACACACTCTGGGTCCTTTACACACAAGATCCCCTACACACACTGCACCACATACACACACTACATTCCTGACATACAGACTCTGGATCCCCTATGCACACACTACATTCCTTGCAAGCAAACACATACTACATTCTCTAAACACACACTCTCTACAACAACCCCTACACACACTAAAGCCCGTATGTACACACTCACTACATCCCCTATACACACTATGCCCCCTATAAACACTCGCTACAGCCCGTAGCCACATATATTACACCACAAACACAAATTAAATTGACCTATTTACACAATACCACACCACAATCAGCTTACTCAACACACACGCAATCCCACAAGCAGGCTCCAAACACATGCACCATATGCTTTTCTGGCCCTTTTTTCCTCTGGTATCCCCCTTATGGAGACACCAGAGACAAGTTAAAACCAAACACAGCGCAAGCATGTTATTACATTTGCTTACGCTGCGCAGAACAAATACAGGGCCTTTTTCCCATGCTAGAGCTCTTCAGCAGGGCTCTGCGCATTAAACCAATATGCTCACTTTGAGAGGGGGCGTGCTTGTCATTAGTGATGACAAAACACACCCTCTCTAGCCCCACCCCTTTCTCAGGGGGCTGCTGTGATCGAAAAATGCCCGGGCCGAATTTTTTTCCCAGTCCGGCCCTGACACCAACCATTGGTTCACACGCAACTCCAAGGCACCGATACATATTGATTTGCCCGCACCGCCCTAGCCCTCGGTTGAATGATCCGGTTAACTAGGATTATCAAGAGCGGTGGGGATGTGCCACCTAGGGAGGAACAAAGTATTGACTGACACTAGCGATCTTATGTTCCCTGATATTGCAACTGTCACTGATTCTACTCTCAGATGTATATTATATTATGTTGTGCTTTTACTATGTAACTTTGTATTCTGCTATTAACGTGGGCCTGCGAGCCCAAATTTACCTATTGACGTACATCAATAAAACTTGATTAATGAAAAAAAAAAAAAAACATTAATTACAGTAAAACAAATATACGTGACATTTGTCAATTATAAAAATAATAATATGTTTTTAATTGGTTGTCCCTTCTATTATATTTTAATTTTGGTTGTTTCCTGCGTTAGTTATTACCAGCTCACTGCAAGAGGTTTGGGATTCCTCTTCGGAATCCTCCATGGTGGAATAATCAATGGCAATGTATGATTGGAGAGGAGAGCGCAATCCAGTAATTTTAGGAGGTTCGGGTGGCACTCTAGCAATACCCTCTGGATTTGGCATTACCAGATTGGGGTTCACAATTAGCCACAGGCTCGGCTGGAAACTGCACTCTGGATAAGAAAAACAACAAGCAGAATATCAGTAGGCACGATAGGTTCGATTAGAGCTAGATGGGAAACATAAAATGGAATAATATGGAACGAGAAGGAAAAATATGAAGCAGACAGATTTTAATGAAATCCATATTTACATAAAAACACACATTGCACCAACATATAATGGACACAACATTCACTTGTTATATTTTACATATTTCACGCTTAAAACATTGCATACATATTTATACGTATCAGACACATACAAACACACTTACTGAATTTTGAACGTTACATGCATACTGTATATGTAAAGATGTGATCTACATGGTTAAACACAAACAACCCAAGTGCATATCTCCCATGTGTCCATTAGTAGTTGGGACAGTCCTTATTTTGGACCCAAATCCCTCTGCCTATTAGGTCTGCCTTTTCTATTTTAAAGGGTCACTCTAACCCTCTTCTACGTAAAATGCTCTAGTGGTCATTATTAAATATGTTTCCCCCTAGCTGTGCACTAAAGCTGCAATAAAGATTTTTACGTACCTGGAAAATCCCGAGCGCTGCCTTCCACATGCCTTCCTGACCTAAGCCAATGATTTGTGTGGTCCAATTACAGGCTTCTCAGAGAGAAGCCGGTGATTCGACAGTTTTGCCGGCTGAAACCATATCCATGCAATCTGAACTGGCAAGGGGAAGAGGAGTGGGTCTCTTTAAAAAAATAAATAAAGATATTTTATTGGGAGACGGGGAGGGGAGAAAAGCACTGCCTGCAAGGGGAAGCCCTATATGTGTTAGCATACTGTACGCACCTACAACGGATGTATTTATGCACAGAATTCACATTTGGAACCCTGGAACTCTTATGCCAAAGTCACGTTGATATGTTTCATAGGTTTACATCTGTGCACAACTGATATTTTGGGTATGATTTTAGATAGATAGGTCTAAATGTTCTGTCAGCTCCAGACTAATTTGCTAGCAATTATTACTGGTGCCCAACGTGAATGTGTTGGAGGACCTATTGCTGCTGGTGGCACTTGACAGCCTTACCCTGTGGATTGCCTTCTTCTGACTTACAAGGAGAAAGCTCAGTACTCTGATGACGTCTTAGAGAGTAACGTTCCACTTTTTCATCAGCACCTGTTGGAAACAAAAAGAATAAAACTCTTTTGGCTTTTTTTCAACCTTGGATCCTGTCAAAAACCAACAGGTTGCACAGTTCATTTGCCAAATTGTTTTAGAATTCTGATATTGAAATACGTAGAGCATATTCCATTATATCACTTGCAAAATGATTTAATAAAAAAATCTTTAGTGTGTCACTACAACAAATATGACCTCATTACGTCCACCTCTTTTTCAATGCAAGTGAGGTCATAGAATACTCTTGTATGCACAGTATGTTACCATATAATTGATATAGAAATCTGTGACAATAATTAAAGGGACACTGTAGGCACCAAATCAACTTTAGCATAATGAAGCAATTTTGATTTACAGATCATGCCCCTGCAGTCTCACAGCTCAATTCTCTGCCATTTAGGAGTTAAGTTAGTTTGTTTATACAGCCTTAGTCACACTTCCCAGCATGTGACTTGTACAGCAAGTTAACATCTGATTGAAAATTAAGCTTTTTTTTCCCATGTAGGCTGTGAGTCAAAGCCAGGAGAGGTGTGGCTAGGGCTGCAAAAACAGAAACAAAAGTGATTTAACTCCTGAATGGCAGAGCATTGAACAGTGAGACTGCAGGGGCATGATCTCACACTAAAACTTCTTCATTAAGCTAAAGTTAATGTGATGCCTATAGTGTTCCTTTAAATGCCAAGTGCAAAATGTCATTACCAGCTAGATATCTGTTCAAAGCAAAGTTCATAAGTAATAGCAACTTGAATACAAAATAGTATTAACCACCATCTAGGCAACATTCTGCACTCCAGATGTTTTGGACTATATCCTCTTGATGCTTTAGCAGTATTATGGCTTAAGACCATTTTGGGAGATGTAGTCCTCAACATGTAGCGTAACTAGGCAAAGGGACTTAAAAGTTAGAAAAGCAACAATGTTGCAATGGATAGGTGAAAAGTAACACGTTAAAGGTAACACTATAGGCATCTTAAACACATTAGCTTAAAGGGACACTATAGTCACCTGAACAACTTCAGCTTAATGAGGTTGTTCAGGTGAGAACTATAGCTTCCTGCAGCCTCTCATGTAAACACTGTATTTTCTGAGAAAATACAGTGTTTACATTGAAAGCTAGGAACACCTCCAGTTACAGTCACTCAGACTTCTGAGTTGATGGAGGCATAAAACGCCTCCATCCACTCTGATCTGCTGTCAGCAGACAGAGGGCAGCTCTGTGCAAGAGCATCCTGTCTGCCTGTCAGCACCGCGGGATTGTGGGAGATCAGCACACAGTCTGGAGCTGACAGGCTGAAGACCAGAGACCGAGCAGGAGGGGAGGATTCAAACTGTAAGTAAACTTATTTAGTGAGTGTGGGTGACTGAGTGTGGGTGGGTGACTGAGGGTGAGTGGGTCACTGACTGAGTGGGTCACTGACTGAGTGGGTCACTGACTGAGTGGGTCACTGACTGAGTGGGTCACTGACTGAGTGGGTCACTGACTGACTGAGTGAGTGAGAGAAGCGTCTGATTGGGACCCCCGATTTCGTCATTTAGACACAGGAAATGAAGCTGACTTAAGCTCCTCATTTGGTCAAAGTCAAGCGTAGGAAAAATACATAAGACAAGGTAGTCCCTACGTTATCTTATGTTTTAAAGTAAACTAGATCAGAAAAGTAAAAAAGGAAGAACAGATTCTAAGAGAGGAAGAGAAGAGGAAGCGGTAAGTTCAGCATGACGGTGCCGCTTTAATGAAGTAGTTTTGGTGTATAGATCATGCCCACACAGTCTCACTGCTCATTTCTCTGCCATTTAGGAGTTAAATCACTTTGTTTATGCAGCCCTAGCCACACCTGTATTGGCTTTGACTCCCACAGCATGCATGAAAAAAAAAGGTTTAATTCTCAGTGAAATGCTAACTAAAAGGTTTCTATTTCCTGCTCTGTAAATCGAACATTAAAACACACAGGAGGCTCCTGCAGGGCCTACCAAGCTATTAAAGGACCACTCTAGTGCCAGGAAAACATACTCGTTTTCCTGGCACTAGAGTGCCCTGAGGGTGCCCCCACCCTCAGGGACCCACTCCCGCCAGGCTCTGGGGGGAGGAAAGGGTTAAACTTACCTCTTTCTCCAGTGCCGGGCGGGGAGCTTTCCTCCTCCTCTCCTTCTTCCTCGCGACGTCATCGGCTGAATGCGCATGCGCGGCAGGAGCCGCGCTCGCATTCAGCCGGTCGCATAGGAAAGCATTTACAATGCTTTCCTATGGACGCTTGCGTGCTCTCACTGTGATTTTCACAGTGAGAAGCACGCAAGCGCCTCTAGCGGCTGTCAATGAGACAGCCACTAGAGGTTTTGGAGGCTGGATTAACCCTCAGTATAAACATAGCAGTTTCTCTGAAACTGCTATGTCTATAAAAAAAAAAAAAGGGTTAATCCTAGAGGGACCTGGCACCCAGACCACCTCATTAAGCTGAAGTGGTCTGGGTGCCTAGAGTGGTCCTTTAACAGAGCAGGAGGTAGATATCACACACACACAGGGGAGGTGTGACTAGGGCTGCATAAACAAAGGGATTTAACTCCTAAATGGCAAAGAATTGAGCAGTGAGACTGCAGGGGCGTGACCTATACACCAAAACCACTTCATGAAGATAAAGTTAAACATTACTGTGCAATACGTATTTCTGGGAGTTTTACTGCAGTTGAACTGTATGAGAATTTCTATACATCACATAGTGCTTTGCATTTTATTGTGCTGAGACATATCCCAGCCACACTACACACAAATACGGATCGTATTTTTATAGTTTTATTACAATAAGATCTGCAATGGCACTCTGTGCATTGACCGAGGTCTATATGCACTGACGCTGTGAAACTCCTTAACATGAAGTCTTTCACAGTGTTTTATTTAAAATCCTGGCCATGGTACATTAATTTTCCAATATAAATCATACACTGTCAGGCAGCACTTTGATGCAATTGCCTACAGAATTCATAAGTGTCCCACAAAAAAAAAAAATATAAATCCTATTTACTATGGTAAAATATTTATCCCACCAGGGCTGAGATTCAGTAATGTCAAACAGACAATGAATACATTGTAATATCAATTATTGCAAAGCCACGCAAGTAACAATACAGGTTCTGGAGACAGAAAGCACATTGAGTAATGTTAGTATAGTTTTGGAGATTAAAGAAGGTATTTAGGCTAGTGCATCACTCTTCCCCTACAAAGACCAAACAGGGTGTTTTTATGTAAAACAGTTTAACAAAGAACACTGCTGATATATCCGGCAACTTACCAGCAAAGTACTGATCTGCTGTTGTGGCTAGCTTAAGCTCTTCCATCATGTCCCAGTCCTCCAAACCAGTTGTTAGATGGAGTTTTTCATATGGTTCTCGATTTGAAAACCGTAAATACATTTTTACTATATGGAGTTTTAACTTGCTTTCTTTTTCTTATTATATATTTTTTTTTTTCTTTCTTTTTTTTTTTTTTGGACCCAAAAGGCCATCACACCTTTCTTTAATCCTTTATTATAAAGGGCTGGTGAAATCCAAATGGTTAGTTTGGGAGTAATCTGTATTAACCCTTTCAAGGTTAGAAGCCTGTAAAGTTCTGTTTTCATTGTATTTCAGCATAATATTCTTTCATAATAATATTCAAATTAAACACCTAAAATAAGGTGAAGTAAATTGAAGGTAGAACAATTCAAATATATACTGGTACATTGCATACCATGAAGGGGTTAAGGGTATTTTATTCTGCAGGTTGCATGATTGTAACACCTGTGCAAATGCTGTGTCTTATAGGAACGCATTTTAACCCCTTAGTGACACCGCTTCAGTTTGTTTTGTACTCAAGGGGATACCATCAAATCATGCAGTTTTATACTGTACTGTTTTAAAATTGAATGGAGAAAAGAAACTCAACACTGCCTCCTGAGTTTCATTTCCTAGCATTTTATTGCCAGGAAGCTTTATCTCGCTGATCCAGTTTATTTTCATTACTTTTTTTTTTTTTCTTACTACACAGATCTATCCCACAAAGGCATAAGTGAGGATATAATTTAAAGGGATATTATAGGCACCAAAAACAAAGAAATTTGGGTGTATAGATTATAACCCTGCAGTCTCACAGCTCAATTTTCTGACAGGGTTAAATCCTTTTGTTTTCGAACCCTTGAAGAACACACGACATGTGTGACATGTCATGATGCCCTTTTATTCCAGAAGTTTGGTCCTTAAGGGGTTAAAGTCACTGCGGCAGAGCCATACTAGGAATGGCAGATGGATTACTGTAGGATCTGCTAGACTTGTGGATAAAAGCACAGTCTGTTGCTCTACATAATTCATTTTCAGCACTTTCAGAGTGTAGTGGTGTTATGGAGACATTCTCAGGCACCGAGTGTAGTGGTGTGATGGAGACAGGCTCAGGCACAGAGTTTGTGATACCACCATCCTCAATGTCAAAGTTGTGCAAGTCTGCAGCCAATGACAAAAAGGATAAAGTGAGGCCTGATAGAAAGCAGTTGTTGTTATGGGGTTTCTATCATAACAGGTGTGGAGTTGGCTGTACAATAGTGGCCTTGTGAGATGTCTTCCTGGAGCTACTGCACACAGAGACAGGAGTCGCATTTGTAATATTGTTAAAGGGACACTATAGTCACCTGAACAACTACAGCTTAATGTAGTTGTTCGGGTAATATCTATAGCTCCCTGCAGGCAATCTAATGTAAACACTGTATTTTCAGAGAAAATACAGTGTTTACATTGATTGATAGGAATACCTCCAGTGGCCGTCACTCAGACGGCCACTAGAGGGACTTCCTATCACGCAGGGCCCTAAAAAGGCCCTGTACATGTCAGACGTATTAAAATACGTCTGACGTGTTCAGGAGAGAGAAGGCACTGTGTGCGCGCCTTCTCTCTCCAGCCTGTCAGCGGAGGAGGGGGGCGGGCAAAGACCGCGAGCTGAGCTGTCACTCAGCTCAGCTCGCGGTCGCGCACACCGCACTTCAGAATGCAGTGTGTGTTCAGAGTATGTGCGCATGTGCGGCGAAGCCGCGCATGCGCACAAAGGAGCAATGACGCTTCCAAATGGAAGCGTCTGATTGCTCCCTGCTCGCGCCCGCCTATTTCGACATTTTGACGAAATAGGGGGCGCGGCTTCACGAGGCTCCCGGCGCTGGAACGAGGTGAGTAAAATCACCTCCCTGGAGAGTCCCTTTAAGCTAGCAAAGCAGGAAGGGGAATTGGATGTACTTGCATCTCGCAGGAGTTAGAGAGAGGAAGAGCTGTAAAGTGCTCCTGCAGTCCGCTGGGCCCCCTCTGCAAATACAGAGAGCCGGGGGCCCCACCATGCCACCAGACCACCAGGGATCATGGAATCTCCCCCCTCCCTGGACCAGGTAAGAAACAGGGAGGGGGGGAATAGCTTTTATTACATTACATACATACACTAGTAAACACACACACACACACACACACTGCATTCACTGCACTAACACACACTGCATTCACTGCACTAACACACACTGCATTCACTGCACTAACACACACTGCATTCACTGCACTAACACACACTGCATTCACTGCACTAACACACACTGCATTCACTGCACTAACACACACTGCATTCATTACACTAGCACACACACTGCATTCATTACACTAGCACACACACTGCATTCATTACACTAACACACACTGCATTCATTACACTAACACACACACACTGCATTCATTACACTAACACACACACACTGCATTCATTACACTAACACACACACTGCATTCATTACACTAACACACACACTGCATTCATTACACTAACACACACACTGCATTCATTACACTAACACACACACTGCATTCATTACACTAACACACACACTGCATGCATTACACTAACACACACTCTACATTCACTACACTAACACACACACTGCATTCACTACACACACACACACACTGCATTCACTGCACTAACACACACTGCATTCACTGCACTAACACACACTGCATTCACTGCACTAACACACACTGCATTCACTGCACTAACACACACTGCATTCATTACACTAGCACACACACTGCATTCACTACACTGACACACACACTGCATTCACTACACTGACACACACTGCATTCATTACACACACACACACTGCATTCATTACACTAACACACACTGCATTCATTACACTAACACACACTGCATTCATTACACTAACACACACACTCTGCATTCACTACACTGACACACACACTCTGCATTCACTACACTGACACACACACTCTGCATTCACTACACTGACACACACACTCTGCATTCACTACACTGACACACACACTCTGCATTCACTACACTGACACACACACTCTGCATTCACTACACTGACACACACACTCTGCATTCACTACACTGACACACACACTCTGCATTCACTACACTGACACACACACACTGCATTAATTACACTGACACACACACTCTGCAGAGCTAACTCAGAGCTTAGCTGTTAATACGCGTGGACGGAACAATCCCCGTCTGAGGATATGTATGGAGGTATCTTGGCAATCTCAGGCAGATAATACGTGGAGAGACAGACAATCCAGATAGTGCAGTATGTACTGATAAAATGAATAAAGGAAAATATAAAATACTGTACTCACATTTGCTAGAGCAGAACTTGCTCTAGTCAGTATAGGGTAGGTGGTATAATCCCCACCAAGGAAAAGGATGGTAACCAGGAAGTAAAAAGAAATTTAAATCCAAATAAGTATTGAAATTAAAAGGCTATTTATTTAACAACAAAAATAATAAAAATGCTGTATAAAAAGTATTGTAAAATCCATTTTCACCTATAAAAAGGCTTCTTAAGAAGTGTGGATAAAGTCCTGGTACCTTTCGTTTATATAGGGAGTTCATTAGCGATAATCTTCTCCTGGTGTCGTGTAGAGATTGCTTCCTGTTTCCTGTAACCACCGGTGAAACGCACGCGTCACACCGGACGTTACGCAGCACTCTAAGACCGTGGTAGTATATGCGTTCCGCGTGTAGAACGCAAACAGTGCCACAATGGCGTCGCTGTGTTCAGGCGGAATAATCAAAGGAGTTCATGATTAGAAGGAAAAAAATAGTCCAAAATTAGCTGACAATGTTCAGTTTTGCTCATGGAGAAAGTGGATTCGGCCAAACAAGGCATATAATTGAAATACAAAATAAAAATTACAAAAATTGCTTATAATAAGCATAGGTGGTAGTAAATATAATTTAAATTCCAATCAAAAAATAGTAATAAATGGTATTATATATATATATATATATATATAAGGGAAATTTATAGAACAGGATATAAAGTCCTGATAGGGGGTTTAAAATGGAATTGGAATTTAAAAAGGTACATATAAAATGACAGCAAGTATGTGCTTAAAAGTGATACAAAACATGCATTTAAAAAACAAGCATCTGTAAGAGCCAGTATATACAAGTAGAGGTGTCACCATATAGATTACAAAGAATATGATATGTACATAAATAACACCCTATAAGCATGGAGAGACAGGAGCTTAATTAGGGATAAGTATAACTGGAAATGATCAAGAATGTGCCAAATAGTAGATGGACTATGGAGAATTGACTTAAAAATGTACGACTACATATATATATTTATATATATATATATATATATGTCTTAAACATAAATTTGTCATAAGGACCACTGGCAGCCCCTCATAAACTCAACACACTGCAAGCAGTTACCCCACACACAAACATAGACATGCCCAAGACACAAACATACACATGGTCACAGAGACATACATTCAAATACAAGGCTACTCTCAGGCACCTACTCAGGTAGACCATGGCAGACATACGCAGAAATACAGACAGCCTTACAATACACATTGTGACTGCAGGTCTCTATTTGTCCGTGTGTGTCTGTGCATCAGTGTGTTATTTTTTAATGCGCACACTGACTGTAATATTTATTAATGGGCACACTGATTGTGGTATTTATTTATGGGCACACGGACTGTGATATGTATTAACAGGCACACTGTGATATTAATTACAATGAAAACTTACTGTGGTATTAATGGGGACACTTTTTGTGGTATTTACAAATGGGCACACTGACCGTGATATTTTATAATGGGCACCTAGCTTGGCATATGTTTAATGAGCAAACTGACTTTGGCTTGTTCTGTTTGGCAAAGTGATACTGGTAACAGGCAAGTGTTGTGTGTTAAATTTCCACTGTGATGTGGAGCAATGTGGAAATTGATATGAGGAAATGTGAAACATATTAGTGCTGTGGGGCACTATGGCAAGCGATGTGGGGGCAGTGTGGCACTGTGGGGGCAGTGTGACCCTTTTGCAAGTGTGCTGGTGCATGGCGACCCTGTGGCCATATATTGTTGTTTGTGGTGTGCTGTGGAATTCTGAGAAGAGCTATGGTGTGCCTTACGTGAGAAAAGGTTGAGGAGCACTGATATTTTATTGCTGTTTTTTTGTATGTTGGAATGGATGGTGTAATTGCATGCTATGGAGTGGGAGGGCAGGGTCCAGGGGCCCAAGCAAATGCTTGCCCAGGGTCCAATCAACATTAAAGGTGTGTGTGTGTGTGTGTGTGTGTGTGTATGTATGTATGTGTGTGTGTGTATATATATATATATAATATATATATATATATATACACACACTAATTATTTGTTAAAGGGATTCTCAAGTGCCAGGAAAACAAACCTGTTTCCCAGGCACTAGAGAATCCTGAAGTGCCCCCACCCCATGTTGCAGAAGGGATTAAAACCCCTTCAGCGACTTACCTGAATCCATCACCGATGTCCCTCGGTGCTGGGTCAGGCCGACGTCAGTGGGCGGAGGAGACCTAATGCGCATGTGCGGCAATGGCTGCACGCGCATTAGACCTCCCCATAGGGAAGCATTATTCAATGCTTTCCTGTGGGGAAAATCTGACGCTGGAGGTCTGTGAGGACGCCCAGCGTCAGATAACGTACCAAAAGTCTGTTACGAATCTGGGAAACGCCACCAGTGGCTGTCTGGTAGCTACAGAGGGCAGACTTAGAGCTGCAATGTGAAGTTACAGTACTGTAAAAGAGACGTGACAAGTTCAGGTTTTTAAGTGTGAATTTTCATGGAGGGTTTTGATGTGTCCGTGTCCCACTTTGGACCACTTGAGCAGGCTACATATTACAACTACACCATAAAGGCATACTATTTCTTAAAGAACACATCCCAGGGTATTTCAAAAGGCATATTTTGAGATAATTTTTCCGCTGGCTTGTACCAAGTATAGTGTTAATAAGCGTTTTTTCTGCCTTTTTGACACACAAAGTGAGTTTTTTTTTTTTTTTTTTTTTTTTTTAAATCTTTATTTTTGAGTGCAGTGTTAAACGTACATTTCAGCAGTATCACAAGGCATTAGAGAGAACGTTACAGTATGTCATTAGCGTCATCATGGTATGCTGCACTTTTTTTGTTTTTGAAAACACGAGTGATAACAAATTATAAACAGGCGTATCCACCATCAAAGCAATCAATATAGTCAAAACAATCATGTCTAGTCCTAGCTGGAGTTGGGTATTTAACTGTATGGACTTGCTAGTCGTGTGAGTGATACTTGAAAATGCAGATTAAAATATACATGTGCGAGCTTTACGTTTGTAATGAAGTTCACGTTATTGGCGAGATGTTAGTGCTATACTGATATGGGTAAGTGATAACAAGTGATGCATAGCTAGTTCTGCATTACAGTTGCCTCTGGATGCCCCTGGGGCTAGAAGATACTTGCGCTTAGTGAGTGATACCAGGCTATGCAAATCCTAGGCAGCTTGGTAGGTTAGTGCACTAGTGTGAGTATGACATGCTATTTGAAACGTGGCATTATCAATCGTCGCCAGTGTAGGCTGCGTTTAAGACAATTACATGGCTATAAGTAAATATTGGCTGCTAAACATAATATTGACTATGACGTTAAAAACATTATTATCTGTCTTGGTACCGGTGTAGATCTAAAATACTTTTAAATGCTGCGCCTTAGTGGATAGGGCAATCATCTGGTTAAAGCGCCTTTAGAACTCTTTAAAATACCATATTAAATCATATTAATTGCCGTGTACTCTTTAAGCTTTCTTTTATTTTTTTTGCTTTGAAGGACATAAACACTCTTGACCCCTAAAGCACTTTAGCCTGCTGTATGCTTTAAATGTGTTGGGCTGAGGTGAGCTCTGCACATTTTAGTGTAGTGGGCTAGTTGGTCATATCGAGAGTAAGGGCTGTGCCCTTAGTGTGGGTGATGTGAAAGGTTGGTGCTGCCCCTTGGGGTCCTTGGGCTATGGTATAACCCTGGCACAAAGTGTGTGCTGGTGGGTTCCCTAACCCTGTGCGTGTCGTTAGGTTGTTTGTAAATTTTGCGATAGCGTGAGGGCTGGGTTTCTGTGGTTCGTCTATGTGTAGGTACGTCTGGAGTAGGAGCTTGGCTATCTGAGCCTTACTTGGCTGCCGATGAAGGTGTTTCTACGCCCGTGATCCCATCGAGTGGTTCATGTGGGTGCTCCATGTTTTACTATGCCCTGTAACCCCAGGGCATTAATGGGGGGGTGAGGGGGAAAGGGTAGGGTTCTGTTATTTGCGTGCATCTTCCCTACTGGGCCCTCTGGCCTCGTCTGGTTCGTTAAATTTGGTTTGAGTTGGGAGTATTATGCATAATTTGGTGCAAAAGAAACTTGAACAAACAATATGTAAACGTGATTCGTGGCTCGTGGTCACTGCAGGCTTCAGGTCGTAGGTCCAGGGTGCTCGGCGGGTGGGGCCGTGTCATTGTTGGTCAGTCCCAGTGTGGTCAGGAGGGCTGGGCCTTCTCCCGGGTCAGTAAGCTTGTAATGAAGTTCGCCTTTAGTTACCCACAGCGTTCTTGGGGTTGCCCATCTGTATGGGATGCCCGCTGTTTGCAGTGTGGTTGTGATGTGTTGCATGCTCTTGCGCCAGAGTAGAGTGTCTCTGCTCAGATCCTGAAAGAAGGTAAGTCGGTGTGTTTCGAATTCGTGTGGTGAGTTCCCTTTAATGGCCGACATTAGGGCTATTTTGTCTGTTAGTGATTGGCATCTCAGTATAATGTTGCGTGGGGCCGCCTGTGGTGCCTGTCGTGGTTTTGCAATGCGATATACGCCGTTGAAAGTAAATTGTTTCTCCTGCCTATTGGGATGAAGTGAGGCCGTCAGACGCCTTACAAATTGGGGCAGTTCTTCCAGTGGCACAGCTTCTGATACCCCTCTTATTTTGATATTCTTTCTCCTGCCCCTGTCGTCTAGGACATTGACTTGCCTGTTGATGTTGGCTTGTGCGGTTTGTATCTGGGTGACTGTGTCTTTTAGGGAGGTGAAGTCTTGGCGCAGGTCTCTCACCTCTTGTTCCGCGGCTTGGGTGCGGGCCGAGACCGTTTGTACCTCTGCTGCCAGCCCTTTCAGGTCCGCCTGCCACATTTGCTGCAAGTTTCTTTGGAGTCCGGTCAGCATTGTCTGGATGTCCCTCTTGGTTGCTGGAATTGAGTCTTCAGTTGTTTGTGTGCATGTGCTGTTTAAGGCTGCTGTGTCCGTGCTGTGTGTGGAGTCTCCATCTTCAGACCGCTCGGGTGAGACTGCCGTGGCAGTTCGGCTCCTCATCAGTGAGGGAGCTTGTAACATGCTGCCTATATCTTTGTGCGGTATGGAGGTACCTGGGGCTGATTTGTGGGATCTCCGTCCCATTTCTTCTGGGGTATAGAAGTCTGCTTCAGTGCAGTATGGGCTCTCCCCGAGCCACGACGTCAGCTCCCTGGTTAGAGCCTGGTCGCGTGTGTGGTAGGCCCCTGCTCCTTTGATGCGGCGTTTGGTGCCCGATCTCTGCACAAAAGGCATCTGCGGTGTCCGCCGGGTGTCAGGGGTTAGTTCCCGTTGCTTTTGTTGGCAGATGGGCTTTGGTTTCTATGATTTTCGGCGGTTTTGGCTCCGGTTTACCGGAGCTGCTGGAAATGGCGCCCTTCTCCTTGCGCTGCTAGCTCCGCCCCTACACACAAAGTGAGTTTGCACAGTATATTTTGGAAATGTATGTGTGCTACGACTGTATAATACCTCATATGTTTCTCAGCTATGTCGGATATTGAAGGGCCACATTTGAGACGCAGCCATTCAGTTTTTTTTTTACTTTTAAGTTTTATGCTGTGTCCATGTTCCATTTTGGAGTAGTTTAGATGGTTGGTTATTGAAACTTTCCCCACAAACACATACTATTTATTAAAGAATACACCCTGGGGTAATTCAACAGGCGTATTTTGAACCTTGGCATGGGATCATTTTTTCTCTAGTTTGTTCCAGGTGTAGTGGTAATGAACATTTTAAATGTATTTTTATTTTATTTTTTTACTTTTTTTATATGTTATATTGTTTATTGAACATTAAAGGGCCATGGTATCCCATTTTAAAGGCACTTTATAAAAGTACTAATTTCTTTCGTTTTTTAAAATTCTTTATTTTTACGTGCATATGGTCTACAAACAATGCCCCAACAACAGTGACAGATAAGCAATTAAACAGTGCTTAACATTTGTGTGGCATTTGAGTGTGCGGCACATTTTTGTTAATAGTATATTTTAGAGTCTTTCTCAGGAGTAGCAGATGATGTGATTATAAGACAGGTAGCGAGTAAGACTTCGTGTGATATGCGCTAGCGTAGAAACGAGATTAAAAACCGTATTAAAGAGCAAGCTTGTTCAGACCTATACAGAACTAGGGCACTAGACTTATGGAGAAACTACAGCATCTCTGTTCCTATCCGCGTCATAGCAGGTACGTTAACTCTGGGTAGACCTGCATGGTAGTTGCGAGGAGAGGCAGGCTAGGTGCAATTACGGGTGAATAGGCTTACTAAGTGTGATGTGTTAGGGTTTTCGGCTTATTTACCCAAGGCCTTTCTCCGGTGTGTGAGTAAAAACTAAATGCCGGATCACCAAAAGTCGCTTTGCTATTATACATACTTGAAAACGAGAGAAATCTCAATGTATCTTTCCTGGTAAAATATTTTATAAATAAATAAATAAATGAATACATCAAACACTTGCTAGGTCTGCTTTGCTTCTTATAGAGGGAATAAAACATGTGTCATGTTGGCTAGACATATCTGGCTATAACTGGCCAATTTTAACCCGCTGAGGCTCACTTATGCTGGGTATGTCTATGGGTAGGTGAATGTTCCTATTGTTAAAGTTAGGCACATAACCTGAGAACATTATTACGAGAGACATATTTATCTGACATATTCATTGATGGTTGAAAGCCTGTGGAGTCAAATCAAAGAGGTGGGGAGAAAAAGGGAAAGAAGGGGAAAAATTAACCAAAATGCATGAGTCCACCATGTGAGAGATGAGTCAGTAGGGACAGGAGTCTTTGGGGCAGCTACTGAGAGCTTGCTCACCCGATCCCCAGTTTGATTTGAAGTTGCTGGGTGCTCCGACACCTTGAGGGTAGGCTGACGTTGCTCGGGTTTATCTCCAGAGATTTTGTAGCCGATGGCCCCCTGTGCGCTCCAGTACTGGAGCCGCCATTTTGTGAGGTTGGGAGGTCGAGTGTCCCTGCTCTTTGGGTTTGTTGATCACGTAGCTGGGCAAGCAGGGTCCGCTGTGTTGAAGTGTGGTGTTTCCTCGTTTGCTTCCCTGCAAGCTGGATTTGCGTGGATTTGGCAGCGGCTGGGAGAGTGCATATTTCCGAATCCTGTGCCCGATGACTTTGCGTGCAGCCGGGGGGCGCCGTCTTTGGCGGCGCCATTTTGTGGCCTTTTGTGCTTGCGGGACTGCGGGTCTATGACTTTGGTGTCCGAGCGGTACGTTATGTAAGTATCCAGCAGGTGGGCATCTGTCTGCTTGCTAGTTTTGCCCAGAATGCTGTAAATATGGCGTCTCGTTGATCCAGGACATCGAGCCCTTCTGTAGCGCTCCGCCACTGCCGTTTGCTTGCCTGGTTTCTCCTTCTGTGGTCTGTGGACCGGGATCACCCCAGCCAGTCCTGGAGGGGGGGGAGGACTGGTTATCTGCGTCTGTATGCTTTCGTTGTGACGGCAAGGAGAGCGGCCGCCTCTCCCCAGCCCTTTCACCTGTAGGCCGCGGCTTCCCATCTCGTGCCCAAATCTGTGGGGTGCTTTCGAGTTAGGTGTCAGGAGGTTCACCAGGGCGCCCCCAGTTTAGATAGCGCACTCCGGTTTGTCCTGAGGCATTAGTTTGGCGAGTATCCCCATTATTTCAGCTTAAGTGGTGGGAGCCCAGCCGACATGCGCCTGCTCAGCTAGCTGGTCAAGCTCCGTCCCCAAAAAGTACCAATTTCTATGGGAAATCAGCAGTTTTATATTTAATACATCACCCCCCTGGCTGTCAATCAGACAAGTTCTTTTAAAATATACCCCACTGAATACACACAATTTTTTTACCATTTGGGCAGCGGAGTGTCCCTGTAATCAGGCTGATCTTGCAAGCTATTGTGATGTAATTCCAGTAAAATACAAGTTTAGCAGGCTAAGATTGCCACAAGGCATATGTATGTATATGTGTTTGTAGTATCAGTTGGTTAATTACACGTAGCTAAGATACTGTCATCACTGTACTGACCAGGTGCAGGAATGTAAGAACTGGAATTACGCGTCCCTCTCCTTTGTATCAGATGAGCCACGTGGTTAGACCGGATGGATGAATTTAGACTCTATTCATTAAATAGGTTAAGGGTATGTGTGGGTGTAGTTAATTGTGGGAGGAGCTACAGTGCTATATAAGGAATGTACTCTATGTATTCAGTACTCAGACTTTGCTGTATTTTGGTGACGCTAGTCCCTCTGAGTCCCGATCGGTGATCCAATAAAGAATCTCTTCCTTCCTGAAGAAACCTGTGTCCATCTCTCTGTGCTTGGCTTCCGTCAGTTTCTCCGGTATCATTTGGTGCATTGGCCGGGAAGCTCATCGTTCAACGGTAGCTGAGAGGCAGAGGCGTGAGACGGTCTATCTTTGCCCACGTTCTCTACGGCTGCACCCCTGAACTTCTGCGTGGACCTCCCTTCGTCTCGGCGCCACTGGTCTGTTGTCCAGGAGATCATCGGCCTCTACGTGAGAAGTGCTGGGGTGTCCCCGTCGATGAGTGTGAACTCAGGTTCAGGAACGAGGAGGTAAGATAACTGCTGTTTTAGACGGCAGGACCCGCTAGGGGTATACCGATTGTGCGGTAGGCCCAAAGGGGTTTTTGAATCTGTATCTGCCCCCTCTGTCGGAGGGAAGGAGCGAAGGCGCACCGCTCGATCGAACGCTCTTTAGTCAGACCGTTTGATTTGGTTAGTCAGGCGGGGTCCTGGTGTAAGATAGCCCTAGCCGGACACCGGTGTCTTGTCTAGACTAGCGTTCTAGGGTGTATATTACGTTCGCTAGGTCGGAGGGACCGGGAGACTAAGCGGCGCCTGTGTAAATTCGGTTCGCTAGTTCTCATCCTATCTGGGCTAAGTGGGAAGGCGTGTAAATTTGGAACCCACTAGACTTTTGATAGTACGACTAAGAGGCGCCTGTGTAAATTCGGATCTCTAGCTCGTTGTATAGTGCGACTAAGAGGCGCCTGTGTAAATTCGGTTCTCTAGCTCGCTATGTATATGTGGTGATTGGGCAGTGTGGCTAACCAAAACGGGTGTATATAGTTTTAGGTAGTCCATTCAAGGTACTGGCCAATAGTTTAGTTGGGAATTGTAAATGTGTTAACGATTGTTTTAGTAAAGTGTATATCTTGTTAGATAGCGCGAGCTCAGCCGTCTAGCGAGAGTGTTAATAGTGTGTTGCTGTATTATAGTGCACGGTACCATAACCCTGTATATTTACTGACATTATATAATAAGTACTAATCATTGTCGTCCATTGCATGTTTAACACCATAACCACTAATAATTGTATTGTGACCTTAACTTGTGCTTTGACCTATGCTAACCGTACTGTAACCGCTATTTGTAAAAGACGATGTTACTGGGGTGTGTTATAGACGGGTAATTCGTATATAGAGAATTATAGCGTGGGTGACTGTGTAGTTACGCCAAAGGGCATAATATTGATTATATAGTGACTGGTGTAGCAGCTGTGTGTGTATGGGAATTCCCTGAGTGTTTATTGTTATTGTGTACGTTTCACTTGGTAACCATACCACGTGGTGCTGTTGCCAGAGGAAACGGGTGTGACTGTTGAATAGTACGCGTGTATAGTAATCGTTGTCGACGACGTTCCACTGTTAAATATGGGTGCGTCGCAGTCAACGATTCCGGATCCCTTAGGATGTATGGTTAAGAATATTAAAAAGGGATTCAAAGTTTGTGATTTTGGGGTTAAGATGTCCCCTGTACGTTTGGTCACTTTGTGCACTAGGGAGTGGCCTACTTTGGTTGCGGCATGGCCGCCACGTGGCAGTTTGGATCCAACTCTGGTACAGCGCTTACACGTGGCTGTATCAGGTAGGCCTGAACTTTACGGCCAGTTTCCTTATATTGATTGTTGGAGACAGGCCGTAAATGACTCGCCAAAATGGCTCCGGACATGCCACGAGGAGCAGTGTCGCCTCATGGTAGCTAGGACTTGTTCGTCCACTAGGACTGGTGTTAGGCCCATTTTGGACACGCCCCCTGAGTCCGAGATCCCTTTGCCGCCCCCTTACTTTCCGGTAAGAGGAAGTGACGCAAATACAGGAAGTCCTGTAACCCTTCCCTCATTACCCTCATCCACTTCCGCTTCCTCCTCCAGTACAGGATCCACCCCCCCTCATACTAAATCTCCCCTTCCGGAACCAGAACCCACCCCCATTAGAAACGAATATCCTGATTTGGCGCCACTTCAGACTTCCGGTCAAGCTTCATCTAGCTCGGCCCGAAGTGTTCTATTCACTACCTTTTCCCAAAACCAACCTCCCACATCCCCATACCCTATATCTCCCCGACCGGAACCCATGACTGACGCTTCCCTACGTAGCCCCATCCAAACCCGACAGTTGACTGGTGCCCAACAATTAAAGCACTATCAGATGCCTCTTCGCTTAAATCCCGGGTCAGCTTATATCGATGCCGCAGGTCAAATGGCACACGCTGACCCTGTCTTCGTATATGTCCCTTTCACCACTACCGACCTTTTAAACTGGAAGACCCATAATTCCTCGTATACTGAGAAACCACAAGCCATGACTGATCTGTTCACCTCAATAGTACAGACACATAATCCGACATGGGCTGATTGCCAGCAGTTATTAATGACTTTATTTAACAATGAGGAAAGGACAAGAATAAATCAAGCAGCCATTAAAGCATTAGAGGATAGAGCCCGTGCTTTGAACCAAGCTAATCCAGCAGCATGGGCCGCAACACATTATCCCAACACTGATCCCGATTGGAACGTAAATGGTGCTGATATGGTTCAACTCAGAGCCTATAGAGACGCTATAATTGCTGGCATGAAAGCCGGAGGAAAGAAAGCCATTAACATGTCGAAGACAGTTGAGGTGATCCAGAAAAGCGATGAAGCGCCCAGTGTCTTTTATGACCGATTATTGGAGGCGTACCGCTTGTACACCCCCTTTAATCCGGAAGACGCAGACAATTCCCGAATGGTTAACTCCGCCTTTGTCAGCCAAGCTTACGGAGATATTAAGCGCAAGCTACAAAAGTTAGAAGGGTTTGCAGGTATGTCAATCTCCCAACTAATGGAGGTAGCTAATAAGGTCTATATGAATAGGGAAACAGAAAGCAAGAAAGAGGAGGAGCGCAAGATGCGTAAAAAGGCTGATATGCTAGCGGTAGCGATCGCAGGCGTAGATAAACGGGGCCCAGATAGAGGCAATAATAGATGGAGTAGGGAGCCTTTGAGTAGGGATCAGTGTGCGTATTGCAAGGAAGAAGGGCATTGGAGGAACGAATGTCCGCAAAGAGAGCAGTACGAGAGAGACCAACCCAGGGCAGGCTACGGAAACTTTAGAGGCAGAGCGAGAGGTAGAGGAGGTCCCGGAGGGAGTAATGGTTATAGAGGGAGTAATGGGAACAGAGGAAGTGTTAGGGAAGACAGGTATATTCCAGCAGCGCAAAGGTCTCGCGATAGAGAAGGTAGGGACTTTGTAGGATTGGCTGACACGGTCATGGAGGACTATTGATACCGACCGGGCTCCATCCCCCTTGGTCGAGCGGAGCCTATGGTCGATGTATCAATAGGGGGGAAAAGGAGTGCGTTCATGATCGACACTGGTGCTGAACATTCAGTGGTGACTAATCTAGTTGCTCCTCCATCTGGAAGGACTATTACTGTGATAGGAGCAACTGGAAGAAGTGCTGAAAGACCGGTTCTTAAAAGTCGACTCTGTACATTGGGAGGCCACGTAGTAAAACACCAATTCCTTTATATGCCTGAATGTCCAGTCCAATTGCTGGGACGTGATATGCTATCCAAATTACAAGCGCAGATTACGTTCCTACCAGATGGAACAACATCTTTAAAGTTTAATGGACCTTCAGGTATTATGACTTTATCCGTACCAAAGGAAGAAGAGTGGCGACTTTATACAGTGTTGACTAGCCAAAACCCTAGGAGTGATGAGACATTGTTTAACATACCAGGAGTTTGGGCAGAGAACAACCCACCAGGACTGGCCCGCAATATTCCACCAATAAAAATTGAACTGAAACATGGGGTTTATCCAGTGAGCCTAAGACAATATCACATTCCGCAGAAGGCTAAGAAGAACATCCAATCCTATCTGGATAAGTTCATACGGTATGGTATCCTAAAATTCTGTACTTCCCCCTGGAACACCCCATTGCTGCCTGTTCAAAAGCCCGGCACAGATGAGTATCGACCTGTGCAGGACTTAAGAGCAGTCAATGATGCGGTTGTTAGTATACATCCAGTTGTACCCAATCCATATAACCTGCTTGCTTTAATTCCGGGCGGGGCTACTTACTTCACAGTCTTAGATCTCAAAGATGCCTTCTTTTGCCTCCGAATTGCCGCAGAAAGTCAATGTATTTTCGCTTTCCAGTGGGAGAACGCTGTAACGGGCTCAAAACGCCAAATGACTTGGACAAGACTGCCCCAAGGGTTTAAAAATTCACCTACCCTATTTGGTTCAGCCCTAAGTCAAGATCTATTGGATTTCGAGTCCATCCCAGGAGAGTGTGTATTGTTACAATATGTAGATGACTTGTTGATAGCAGCAGTTACAAAAGAAATCTGTCAGCAAGCAACGCACGATCTACTACACATTCTCTGGAAGGCAGGATACAAGGTGTCTAGAAAGAAGGCTCAGTTGTGTTTGCCAACTGTCAAGTATCTAGGATTCCATATCTCTGAAGGTCAAAGAATTATGGGGCCAGAGAGAAAAGAAGCTGTCTGCCAAATACCAATACCCAAGAATAGAAGACAAGTGCGAGAATTCTTGGGGGCAGCAGGCTTCTGTAGGATATGGATTCCCAGTTATGCGATACTAGCAAAACCTCTGTACGCAGCTATCAAAGGTACAGAGCACGACCCCTTCTTATGGACCCAAGAACAGCAAACGGCATTTGAAGATGTGAAGAAGGCTTTGATGAGTGCCCCAGCATTAGGTCTACCTGATCACACACGACCATTCTACTTATATGTACACGAGCAAAGAAGAATGGCTGTGGGAGTATTGACACAGTACTTGGGATCATGGCAAAGACCTGTTGCCTACATGTCTAAGCAACTGGATGCAGTGGCCAGCGGACTTCCACCTTGTCTAAGAGCCGTAGCTGCAGCCGCCCTGCTAGTAGCTGAAGCCGATAAACTCACTCTGGGTCAAGAACTTTATGTACGAGTCCCACATGCAGTACAGACGTTGTTGGATTACAAAGGAAATCATTGGTTTAGTAATAGCCGTATGACCAAGTATCAAGCAATGTTGTGTGAAAACCCAAGAGTGCATTTAGAGACTGTAAACACCTTAAATCCAGCTACCCTTTTGCCACAACCTACTGAAAGTCAACATGATTGTTTGGAAGTAATGGATGAAGTATTCTCAAGTAGACCAGATCTTCGTGATTTTCCCATCCAGAACCCCGATGTTCAATATTACACCGACGGCAGTAGTTATGTGAAAGAAGGGATCCGCTATGCAGGATATGCAGTGACAACAATAGACAAGGTGATAGAAGCTCGGCCACTGGCGAAAGGAACATCAGCACAAAAGGCAGAATTAATAGCACTAACACGAGCGTTACAATTGGCTGAAGGTTTAAGAGTAAATATCTATACGGACTCTAAGTATGCGTTTTTAACCACTCATGCCCACGGAGCTTTGTATAAAGAAAGAGGACTACTGAATTCAGAAGGCAAAGAAATCAAGTACGCAGCTGAAATCCTACAACTATTGGAAGCAGTGTGGGAGCCGAAAGAAGTCGGTATCATACATTGTCGAGCGCATCTGAGAGGAGATGGTGATGTAACCAAGGGAAATCGGATGGCAGATAGTGCAGCTAAGCGTGCTGCTGAATCAGGAAGACAGGAGTATGTAGGGCATATAGCTGCTCTTATACCAACTCCACTGTCCCAATGGACTCCAGTTTATACAGCTCAAGAAGAGGAGTGGTTAAAGACTGAACCGGGAAAGTATCTGGAGAACAAGTGGTATCAGCTAGAAGATGGAAGAATAGTTATACCAGCATCGCTAGCGGTAGAAATTGTCCAAAATTATCACAACGGGACACATTCTGGGAGAGACCGTACTGAAGAATCTCTTAGAAAACATTTCTACATACCAAGATTGTCCAACTTGACTCAGGCCATTGTACGCAGATGTGTAACGTGTGCTAAGAATAATGCAAGACAAGGACCAGTAAAGCCACCAGGAGTTCAGTTTATGGGGGGACTCCCCATGTCCGATCTACAAATAGACTTTACAGTGATGCCTAAATCGGGTGGACATCGTTACCTGCTGGTAATTGTGTGCACCTATTCAGGCTGGGTAGAAGCATGTCCTACTCGTACAGAGAAAGCAGGAGAAGTTGTGAGATTCCTGCTACGAGAAATAATACCCCGATATGGACTACCCTGTTCTATAGGATCGGACAATGGTCCAGCTTTTGTTCACCAGTGCCTACAACAACTGACTCATATGCTTGGTATAAAGTGGAGGCTTCATACTGCATATAGACCCCAGAGTTCTGGTAAGGTAGAGAGAATGAATAGAACTATAAAGAACCAGTTGGCTAAAATGTGTCAGGAAACCCAACTTAAGTGGAACGTTCTCTTACCCATAGCTTTATTGCGAATCCGCAGTACCCCTACCAGAAGGATGGGCCTCTCTCCTTTTGAAATCATGTATGGGCGACCACCTCCCGTACTTGGTAACTTAAGGGGGGACTTGAGTCAGTTGGGAGAAGGAATTACCCGGCAGCAGGTTGTAGAGTTGGGTAAGACTATGGAGGAGGTACAGAAATGGGTACAAGATAGATTACCTGTGAATATTTATCCCCCTGTTCATAGTTATCATCCAGGAGATCAAGTGTGGATTAAAGAGTGGAATAATGTACCGTTAGGGCCCAAGTGGAGAGGTCCTTATGTTGTTCTTTTGTCTACCCCTACAGCAATAAAAGTAGCAGAAGTGACTCCGTGGATACATCACTCCAGGGTTAAACCAGCAGCAGTCGATTCTTGGCAAGTTACAGCAGATCCAGAGAATCCCTGCAAGATCCGGTTAAAATGCACTACTCAGTCGGAGTAACGAGGAATTATTGTGGATTACAAATTTTATTGTTACAGGTGTGAGTGAGAAGGCCATAATAAAGCCTGTCCGCTTACCATCACATAGTGTATAAGCCAGGAAAGTCTCGAAGGGACACCTGTGAAGATGAGCAGAACTCCATTCCCTGCAGCCCCTCACATCCTGGAAGCTGAGGCGCCATCGCACGGACGAAGACTGAGGATGACGGCGAAAGATGTGCTTTTGATAGTGTTTATTTATATGTGTTTTTATATTCAGGAAGGTAGAGGTACCGACACTCCTAGCTGTGAGGTATGCATTAAGACTACGAGAACAGGTAACCATATTTCCCAAACCCTAATTTGGCATTCACAATACGAATGTAAAGGAGATGTATCGAGATGTAGATACTTAAATATAGATTATAGTGTGTGCCATTTAGGAGTAGGAGAACCTAAGTGCTTCAGTCCGGAGTATCAGCCTCGTACAATTTGGTTGACTCTCAGGAATGGAGATCCTCAGGGGACCCTAATTAATAAAACGGTGTTAGAATCCGTACATTCTTCGGGTGTTCTGCTATTTGATGCGTGTAAAGCGATATCGAGTGGTAGAAAGCCGTGGAATGTATGTGGGGATCTTAGATGGGAGAGGACGTATGGGTCTAACGATAAATATATTTGTCCCAGTAGCAAAAATAAATATGTAAGTCCTAGATGCCCAAATAGAGATTATAACTTTTGCCCATATTGGTCTTGTGTGGGGTGGGCAACTTGGGGACAGACAGTAGACAAAGACATGATAGTGACTAAGTTGCCGACTAGCCCTTATTGTAAGTCTATGGAATGCAACCCAGTCCATATACTCATTAATAACCCCGACAAGTTCTTAGATAAGTATGGAAATTTATTTGGGTTTCAAATATACGGGACGGGTTTAGACCCTGGGACAATATTATTTATAGGGATAGAGACTGATACGGTATCCTCCCAGACTCATCAAGTATACCATTCCTTTTACGAAGAGATGAGTATAGATAATAAGATCCCCCATAATGCTAAAAACCTGTTCATCGATTTAGCTGAAAGTATTGCCGGTAGTCTTAATGTTACCAACTGCTATGTGTGTGGAGGTACTAACATGGGAGACCAATGGCCTTGGGAAGCAAAGGAGGTAATGTCCGGTTCTGAGGCAGTTGACCAATTAATATCTACACAAGCCGATTATCATATGAGTGTTAGAGGTAAATCTGAGTGGAGATTAAAGACCTCCATCATAGGTTATGTTTGCATAGCAAGGAAAGGAATAATGTATAATACTTCTGTAGGAGAATTAACTTGTCTAGGGCAAAAAGCTTATGATGATGATACAAAGAATACAACTTGGTGGTCGGCTTCAAATGTCTCAGAACCATCTAACCCGTTTGCTAGATATGCCAATTTAAAGGATGTGTGGTTTGATCTATCCATCACATCTATTTGGAGAGCCCCAGCAAATTTGTACTGGATCTGTGGTAAGAAAGCCTATTCGGAGCTGCCACAGGACTGGGAAGGGGCATGTGTGTTGGGTATGCTCAAACCATCCTTCTTCTTGTTACCGATTGAAACAGGTGAGACTTTAGGTGTTAAAGTGTATGATGTGAATCATAGGAAGAAAAGGGGACCCATAGAGATAGGCGCCTGGGAAGATGATGAATGGCCTCCCCAGCGTATTATAGATTACTATGGGCCAGCCACGTGGGCTGAGGATGGTACCTTTGGTTATAGAACCCCTATTTATATGCTCAACCGTATTATAAGATTACAGGCGGTGGTTGAGATTATCACAAATGAGACATCACAAGCGCTCAATCTTCTAGCGAAGCATAACACCAGGATGAGGACAGCAGTCTACCAAAATAGATTAGCCTTGGATTACCTTTTGGCAGTAGAGGGAGGTGTATGTGGGAAGTTTAACCTAAGTAATTGCTGTCTTCAAATAGATGACGAAGGGCAAGCAATAGCTGAGCTTACTAGCCATATGGTTAAACTAGCGCATGTGCCTACTCAGGTATGGAAAGGGTACAATCCAAGTAGTTGGTTTGGTAGCTGGTATGAGTGGTTTGGAGGGCTTAAGGCAGTGGTAGGTGGAGTCCTACTGATTTTACTGTTGTGTCTACTCCTACCGTGTCTTATACCCTTAGTAGTTAGGTCTGTGCAAAGCCTGATAGGAAGTATAGCAGAGAGGAAGGCTGCTGCACAGATAATGGCGATATATAAGTATAAGGCTCTAGATCAGGGAGAACCAATGCAAGAAGATGAATGTTGAAGATTCACATCATAAGATAAGTCTGGTCTGGTTCATGGTAACCTGAGGTATATGCAAACCAAGGTTAAGTGATGCCTCAAGTAATTGTGAAATATCAGAGGCATCAAAGGGGGGAATGTGATGTAATTCCAGTAAAATACAAGTTTAGCAGGCTAAGATTGCCACAAGGCATATGTATGTATATGTGTTTGTAGTATCAGTTGGTTAATTACACGTAGCTAAGATACTGTCATCACTGTACTGACCAGGTGCAGGAATGTAAGAACTGGAATTACGCGTCCCTCTCCTTTGTATCAGATGAGCCACGTGGTTAGACCGGATGGATGAATTTAGACTCTATTCATTAAATAGGTTAAGGGTATGTGTGGGTGTAGTTAATTGTGGGAGGAGCTACAGTGCTATATAAGGAATGTACTCTATGTATTCAGTACTCAGACTTTGCTGTATTTTGGTGACGCTAGTCCCTCTGAGTCCCGATCGGTGATCCAATAAAGAATCTCTTCCTTCCTGAAGAAACCTGTGTCCATCTCTCTGTGCTTGGCTTCCGTCAGTTTCTCCGGTATCACTATTAGCAGCGCAGGAGATAAGAAAATCTACTTCAAGTAGACTGTGCAATAAAGCAAGTTTAAAAATTAGCAGGGTTATTGACTAAAGTGAGAATTCAAAGTTAATTTTAAATTTAAGGTCTAACTAGTTGCACAGGAAAAATTCTCAAACTCTGTTATGAAAAATTTATTTTGAATTCTCACTTTAGAAAATAACCCTGTAGAATGATCTCTCTTTACAGGAAACGTTTAGAAAGGCTATGTAACTCACAGTCAAGAGAAGGCATAAATAAAGTGATTTATCTCCTAAAAGATAGATAATTGAATAATAGTGAGACTGCAGGGGCACCATCTAAACCCCAAAAATGCTTCATTAAGCTAAAGTTGTTTTGTTGCCTATATCCCTTTAAATTCTATCCACAGTTCTGCTTTTTGTTTCGAGGCATGCCTGTTCATTGTGAAAAAATGATGAAACGAAACTATTTCAGTGCGATAACATTTTAGGAAACGAAACTTGGGAGGGAGTGTTGTTCAGTTTTTTTTCTCCATTCACTCGATAAGCAGCACGGTATAAAATGGGTTGCTGAGTCAGTTCAGAGGCAGAGAATGTTGCTATGAACAACGAAGACATGCATCACTAGTAACCTTTCCAGATCCTGGTAAGAAACGACTACAATATTTATATAATGATATGAAGATATTTGAATAAAACAATTCAGCTCTTTTTTTAAGACTTTGTTGGATAACATTTATATACTATCGATCGTTTCAAGTGTTGATAACCTGTGCAAGAAATGTAATTATTTGAAATATGTTATTTGACCTCATATTAAAACATTAAGCTATTTTTATGAAGTTTGTTGTTATGCACCTCTGATTTAATATATTTGTTTTAAAATAATTTTAGTTTTATCTTACTTTGGGATGTTTGTTTTAAGTATACTCCACTCACAAGTATTGCAATAACCTATAGTGATTTAAAGGAACACAATAGTCACCTAAATTACTTTAGCTAAATAAAACAGTTTTAGTGTATAGATAATTTCACTGCTCAATTCACTGTCATTCAGGAGTTAACCCCTTCAGGACGGAGTCAATAGTACACGTTCTGATCAAAACAAAACGTAAACAAAAACTGGAATTTGCGCTATATGTCTGTTCACCCGTAGTTCCCCTCTTTCATATTATATGCACCCACACTTATTATATATCATTTTGTTCAGGAGAAACAGGGCTTTAATTTCATATAAAATATTCATATATGAAAGATAATTTATTAGGAATAAAATTTAAAAAACTGAGAATTTTTTTTTTTTTTTAAATTTGTAGTTCCGCTTCACATTTTAGCTGTAAATGTCATAATACTGTTAGGTTTTACTGCAAAAAAATGCACATATTTGTAATCAGCGATGTCTCACGAGTAGAACAGTACCCCCCATTAACAGGTTTTATGGTGTTTTGGAAAGTTACAGGGTCAAATATAGAACGTTCCATTTTCAAATTGAAATTTGCCAGATTAGTAATGTTACCTTTGAGACGGTGTGGTAGCCCAGCAATGAGGATTACCCCCATAATGGCATACCATTTGAAAAAGTAGACAAGCCAAGGTATTGAACGTGGGGTATGTTTAGCCTTTTTTAGTAGTCACTTAGTCACAAACACTGGCCAAAGTTAGCGTTCATATTTGTTTTTGTGTGAAAAAAGCAAAAAACTAATATTTGGCCAATGTTTGTGACTAAGTGGCTACTAAAAATTACTGGACATACCCCATTTGCAATACCTTGGGTTGTCTACTTTTGCAAATGGTGTGCCATCATGGGGGTAATTATTATTCCTGGGCTACCATACGGTCTCAAAGGCAACATAACTAATCTGGCAAATTTCAATGACAAAAAAATTAAATGCAAGCCTTATATGTGACTCTCTCACTTTCCAAAACACCATAAAACCTGTACATGGGGGGTACTGTTATTCTTGGGAGATTTCACTAAACACAAATATTAGTGTTTAAAAACAGTAAAACATATTACAACAATAATATAGTCCATAAAAGTGCCGTTTGTTTGTAAAAAATGCAAAAAACTTCACTTTTACTTAAAATATCATCGTTGTAATACAATTTACCAGTTTTTTTTTTTGTTTGTTTTTTTTAAATTCTTTATTTTGATGTGCAAGAAAGTAAT
The DNA here is from genome assembly GCF_036172605.1 of Pelobates fuscus. Taxonomy (NCBI): domain Eukaryota; kingdom Metazoa; phylum Chordata; class Amphibia; order Anura; family Pelobatidae; genus Pelobates; species Pelobates fuscus. Next base: position 82,847,337 of record NC_086327.1, on the reverse strand, counting down.
AACATACAGGCTGGTAGTGCCACAACAGCATCTACAAGCTTAACCCCTTAAGGACTGGCCTGTTTTTGCGATGTTTGTACGTTAAGGACCAGAGCAGTTTTAACACTTTTGTGGTGTTTGTGTTTAGCTGTAATTTTCCGCTCTCTCATTTACGGTTCCCATACAAGTTATATATTGTTTTTTTCACGACGAGAAGGGCTTTCTTTACATACCATTATTTGTATTATGTCATATATTGTATTAAAAAAAAATATGGTGAAAAATTAAAAAAAAAACATGTTTTTGGACTTTTACTTGAAAAATCTTTTACTTATCTACAAAAGCTAATGAAAAAAACTGCTAAATTGATTCAAAATTTTGTCCCGAGTTTAAAAACACCCAGTGTTTACATGCTTTATTGCTTTTTTTTTGCAAGTTATAGGCCTATAAATACAAGTAGGAAATTTCTGTTTCAATATATATATATTTTAAATGTATCAATAGTGACATTGTAACACCGTTATCTGTCATAAATGCCCGAAACACACCTAACATGTACATATTTTTTTAAAGTAGACAACCCAGGGTATTCAAAATGGGGTATGTCCAGTCTTTTTTAGTAGCCACCTAGTCACAAACACTGGCCAAAGTTAGCATTTATATTTGTTTGTGTGTTAAAAATGCAAAAAACGCTAACTTTGGCCAGTGTTTGTGACTAGGTGGCTACTAAAAAAGGCTGAACATACCCCATTTGCAATACCTTGGGTTGTCTTCTTTTGCAAATGGTATGCCATCATGGGGATAATTCTCATTCCTTGGCTACCATACGCTCTCAAAGGCAACCTAACCAATCTGACGAATTTCAATAAAAAAAAAAGTAAAATCAAGCCTTATATTTGACCCTGTAACTTTCACAAACACTATAAAACATCTACATCTGGGGTACTGTTATACTCAGGAGACTTCGCTGAACACAAATATGAGTGTATCAGAACAGTAAAATATATCACAGCAATAATATCCTCAGTGAAAGAGCTGTTTGTGTGTGAAAAATGCAAAAAACTTCACTTTCACTGACAATATCATCGCTGTGATATGTTTTACTGTTTTGAAACACTAATATTTGTGTTCAGCGAAGTCTCCCGAGTAAAACAGTACCCCCATGTACAGGATTTAGGGTGTCATAGAAAGTTACAGGGTTAAACACAGTGCTAGCAAATTAAATTATCTGGACTTTCGGCCTGGGTTGGCAGGCAGGTCCCTCGAATTGCAATCATTAAAATTACTTAATTAGGTAAAAATATTACATAAATATGCACGTATAATTTTAATATATATACATATTTATATATTTGACGTCTACGTGTATATTTATGAAATTATTTATGTAATTATGTATGTGGACATATGTATATTTCGTATTATTTTTATTTATTTATTTATACATAGATATATATATCATTACATTCTAAGTGTATTTTGATATATATATATATATATATATCAATATCAAAATACTGTTAGAACAAAATTGCATATATATATATAATTTTTTTTAATTATTAAAAATTATTTTTATTTTTTGTTATTTATTTTTATTAACATATTATTTGTATTTTATAATATATATATATACCATATATATAGTTATTATATATATTGTATATATTCGTGTGTAATTTAAATATAAGTGTATTTTTATATTAATATACGTATATATAAATATAAAAATACACTTAGTATGACATTATATATATATACATATATTATATATAGGTATATATAGATATAATACATGTATATATATCATATATATATATATATATATATATATATATATATATATATACATATTATATATTTTTTTTACACTGATTGTTTTTATTTTTAACTTTATTTTATGATTTTTCACTTGCTGGGAGACTGCCTGTCAGCACAGACAGTCCCCCTGCAGGCAGACACATGGACCCCTATTGCGGTCATGTGATCGAGTGATCACATGGCCGTGGGGTCCTGATCTGCCGAGGGGGGACTGCCCGGGCAGACAGGCAGTCCCCCTGGACCGGGAGGAGAGCTGATCGCCGCCGTGGGACCGACGGCGATCAGGTAAGTTGCCCAAAACCGTTATGACGGTTCAGGACCGTCAGCGGTCCAAACGCACGTTTTACCGCTGACGGTCCTGAACCGTCAGCGGTCCTTAAGGGGTTAATGTGGTCAAACATTTGTGTACAGTGTTATGGCATGAGGGACAATTGCACTTTTTTTTTTAAAGTTAAAGAAACAGGCTTCAGCATAGATTTTATAACACTTTGAGTAATAAATGTAGTAATGCAAGCTCTGGTATTTGAAACAGGCTAGGTACATGCTGGTTAGTTCTAATGAATTATTCTAACGTTTAGTAACAGTAGCTTGAGGTTAAGAATTAAAGTATACGTCGTCGCTTTAGTTTCGGACCCTTGATGTAGTGTCGCTTAACTTATGCTTAAGTGAGGGATGTATATTTATAGCAACGTTAGAGCCTAGTATGTCATGCCAGGTCTAGCTTAGGTCTGGGAGTAGGTGACGGTTACGCCATTCTGGGCTTTGCAGGTAAAAGATATAATGGTGTAGGAATGCTGATCTATGATAGCAGGTATAATAAGTGTGATGTGGCATGAATATACACCCTTGTATGTTAACAGTGAAAAAACATGGCTAAACAACAAGCCTATGTGTTCTGCATGTAGTAATAGGATTACCGGCTATTCCAGTAGCCGTGGAGGTCTACAAGCTAAGGGAGCATAGATATACAGCATGTTATCTTCGCAAGTTTGAGTAAGCATATAGATTCATGTGCATTATCAATTGCCAACAAGATGCAGAAACATTGGAAGTTAGCGGCAACAAAAGCAAACTGACATAGAACGGTTAGGAACTGCAGCAGTGCTTAGGGCTAGTTGCATGTGCAATCTTTAAACTGCCAAATGGAGGTTTGCTCCAGGCTAAATATACGGTCAAACATTAATCACTTGTAATATACAGTCAGGTCAACAGCAGAAGCATCATGCCCCCAGGTTGCTCAGTAAGGCATGTCCGCTTGTAGGCACAGCAGTGGGCGCCTCAGCCTATACCAAGTGCAGGGATGTCTCGGGTAATGTTGTTGGAGGCCCCTTCATTGCTGATCCAAGGCTGCGATGTCGTTCCGGCAGTGAACCGCCAGGGGTGCCTGTAGGTAGCATCGCGGCCTGCGGCTTGGATTCGGGTCGGTAGGGTGTTGCTTCGTCGATCGTAGACTTTTGGAACAGGTGAGTTGCTTGTTTTCAGTGCTTGCTCGAGGAACCGGCTCCTGCGCGTGTGGAATCGAGTGGGTGCGCCCGAGTGTCTTGGCGCTGTTTCCCGCCATGAAGAGTTTAGGCGTCTACGCAGCCGGATGGCTGCTCTGGAGGCTAGAGGTAGGAAGTCATATAGGCGGCGGCGAGTTGTGGGGCGTAGCCATGTAGCCACCGTTTTTACCGCTAAATGGTAGGCCAGTCCACGTCCGCAAAGTGCTGTCCAAAAGCCCCTGCAGGTCCGATCAAAAACCTCCAGGGGATGTGTTGGGCTCTGCGTCTTGGGCCTTCGCTGAGGGGCCATCTTGACCTCGCTTTGCTGTTCAGCTCCTCTGCAGACGGTGTAGCCTGTTAGTCCGTCCCCAGATCTGGTCAGTTCCTCCGTTTGGGACCGGGATATCCCCCACCGGTCCAAAGGGGGGGGGGGATCGGAGACCAGCTTATTCGTTTGGGGGCTCAAGTGTCGGGGAGAGCGGCCGCCTCTTCCCGTCTCCAGCCCTGGTAGGCCGCACTTGGCGTTCCACTCACCCGGCCCCGACGGGTTTCGGAGTCGGTTCATTCGATTCAGTGGTGCACCCCCATTGTGGGTGGTGCACCCTGGTGGGTTCTTGGGCTTTGTAGCCATCGCTGTGACCCCGATTTCTGCCCGTCAGGCAGGAGCTTGTGGTATCCACGTCTTTACAGCCAGGCGGTCAGGCTCCGCCCCCACAATTTACCAGTTTTAAACACTAATATTTGAGTTCAGCAAAGTCTCCCGAGTAAAACAGTACCCCCTATGTACAGGTTTTAGGGTGTCTTGGAGAGTTACAGGGTCAAATATAGTGCTTGTGAATTAAATTCTATGCACTTTCTCCCTGTGTTGTCAGGCATGTCAATCAAATTTTAATTAATCAAATGACATAATTATGTTAAAAAATTACTTAAATATACACGTAGAATTTTAATATATATGCATTTATAGGTATTTAAATTCTACGTGTATACTAATGTAATCTTTTATGTAATTATATGTATTTATCTCTATATATATATATATATATATATATATATATATATATATATTTGCGGTTATTTGTATTTTATATATAGATAGCTATATATAGAATGTCATTCTAAGTGTATTCTGTTTCCAATATATATATATTAATAACAAAATACAGTTAGAATGAAATTACATATGAATATATAATTTATTTTAAATTTTGTTTCAATATTTTATTTATTTAATTTTATTTATTTATTATTGTAATTATACGTATATATATAATATATATGTAGATCTATTATATATAATATATAAACATATTTTATATATATATGTAACGTCATTCTAAGTGTATTTTAATATTAATATATATACTTATATTAGTATTAAAATACATTACGTATGACGTTACATATATATAATATGTATATATATATATATATATATTATATATATATAAACAGACATATTTAATTTATTTTATAACATCTTAATTATTATTTTTTTTACACTACCTACCAGCAGGGGGACTGTCTAATATTTTAGACAGTCCCCCTGCTGGCAGATCCATAGCCAGCTATAGGGGGCCATGTGATCGCTCTTCGAGAGCGATCACATGGCCCCCGGGGGCCTGATTTGCCGTGGGGGGGCTGCCTGGGCTCTGAGGCAGCCCCCCAGAAGAGGATCGCGGCGGAGGTGAGTACCGCCGGACCTCCAGGGCTGCAAGCCGTTACGGCGTTCTATGCCGCCGCAACGGCTTTAAAGCCCTTTAAAGCCGCGACGGCATAGAACGCCGTAACGGCGTTAAGGGGTTAAATCACTTTGTTTCTGTTTATGCAGCCCTAGCCACACCTCCCCTGGCTATGATTGACAGAGCCTGCATGAAAAAAAAAACCTGGTTTCACTTTCAAACAGATGTAATTAACCTTAAAGGACCACTCTAGGCACCCAGACCACTTCAGCTTAATGAAGTGGTCTGGGTGCCAGGTCCAGCTAGGGTTAACCCAATTTTTTATAAACATAGCAGTTTCAGAGAAACTGCTATGTTTATAAATTGGTTAAGCCTTCCCCCTAATCCTCTAGTGGCTGTCTCATTGACAGCCGCTAGAGGCGCTTGCGTGATTCTCACTGTGAAAATCACAGTGAGAGCACGCAAGCGTCCATAGGAAAGCATTGTAAATGCTTTCCTATGCGACCGGCTGAATGCGCGCGCAGCTCTTGCCGCGCGTGCGCATTCAGCCGGCGAGGCGGAGAGGAGGAGGAGAGCTCCCTGCCCAGCGCTGGAAAAAGGTAAGTTTTACCCCTTTTCCCCTTTCCAGAGCCGGGCGGGAGGGGGACCCTGAGGGTGGGGGCACCCTCAGGGCACTCTAGTGCCAGGAAAACGAGTATGTTTTCCTGGCACTAGAGTGGTCCTTTAAATAATTGTATCTCAATCTCTAAATTGAAATTTAATCACATACAGGAGGCTCTTGCAGGGTCTAGCAAGCTATTAACATAGCAGGGGATAAGAAAATCTTCATTAAACAGAACTTGCAATAAAGAAAGCCTAAATAGGGCTCTCTTTACAGGAAGTGTTTATGAAAGGCTGTGCAAGTCGCATGCAGGGAAGTGTGACTAGGGTTCATAAACAAAGGGATTTAACTCCTAAATGGCAGAGGATTGAGCAGTGAGGCTGCATGGGGCATGTTCTATACACCAAAACTGCTTCATTAAGCTAAAGTTGTTCAGGTGACTATAGTGTCCCTTCAATTTTCTGCAAGAAGGTTCCAGCCAAAATTGTTTGAAATGTTGAAATTTTTGAACAAATGTGAGTGTATTAACCCCTTTGTGACATGAAGTGTTAGGATTGTCTTTATATCCTAGGATTTCCTTTATTCCTTCCCCCGGTGGAGTTAAGGGATACAGCGAGATTGGGAATAGTTTAAAACTGATTGACAAGGAAATTGCACTGTTTATATACATTTGAAACAACAGTTGAAAATAAACGTTTTGTATAGGGTTACCAGACATCCTGGTTTGACCAGGATTGTTCCTATTAGAAGAGCTGTCCTGGTGTCTCAACACAGACGGTAATTATGTCCCGGCATCAAGAGCCCATTGGGAGGTTTTGTATCATTCTCACTGCTACCCAAGGTTTATCAGAATGGGGCAAGTCTGGGGACTGGGGAGGTCACTGTTTCATTTAAAAGCTACCTGTTTTTGGGGGCGGGGCCTGACCGCCGGCGGGATCAGACGCGCTTCGTCTGAGCTCCCGCTCCAGGGCCCAACAGACGGCGCAAATTGGAGGCAAACTGGGACCACCAAGCCACGCCAAATCCGCACTGGCCCCCAGGAGCTGGGGCAAATCGGGGAAACTGATTACCCAGGTGCCGACAGTAACCCGACTGGGGCCCGGAGCTGGATGGAGCTTGAGCCGGGTTGAGACGGCCGCTCTCTCGGGTCTCCGGCCGGGGTCGTGCTTCCCCCCCCCCCTCTGGACCGGGGGGGTCATCCCGGTCTGCAAGGGCATCAAGCAGTGGGTCACCTCGGGGCCTAATCACCCGCCCTGGCGAGAAATGTTCACCGGCGACAATCAACAAAATGGCCGCCGCACACCAGCCATGTGCGAGAGCTGCTGGACCGATCAAGCTGAGTGGGGGGAAACCATCACCAGACCACCAGGATAGCTTAACCCAGGCCTCTGCTGCAGAACTAAGCTGGCAAGACTAAGGTACAGGCTGTGAGCAAGTATTAAGGGGAATCCACAAAACGGGACCCTATTGAACCGCCCCTATACAGCAGATCCACAGAGGTCCCTAGACCCTAGCACTGCCAAACCTGACAAGACAAGTCAGAGGGAACAGCGAGACACCCACCCTGCATCCTGCTAGACATGATTCACCCTACCTGCCCTGTCCCACGAAACCACGACTACCGCTACAAGCCAACGAACAGCGCAGGACAACTAACAACTGCACCACCAGGTCACAAGCAGCACTCACCAGGCAAACGCAGAGCAGCAAGAGCCACAGGAGACCCTCCCGCTGGCCAGCCTCGGTGCCGACGCAAGCACAGACGACCCCACAAACCCTGCTCAACTTAAGTGGACTCATGCAACTTTGCTCGAACCCAGGGACATTGAACTATGCTCACTCATAGTATTACTAACTTCAACTGTGCTCAGCCAGACGCACTGCATTACACCCACAAAGCATGCTTGACACACTATATTAAGCGAGGAAAACAATCTAGAATGCCACACTAGCAAACATTAGGGCTCAGGCACCCACTTTGACTCATGACAAGCGTCACCAAACTTAACCCTAATGTACAAACGTATAAAACATTGAATTTGAGGCATTCCAATAATCTGCTAACACGTTCACACTAGAGCCAATCACTCAGTGCCCAGGGCACACACACGTCAGTATAGATAACCTGCTAAGCTATGGAGATTTTCTCAACTACTGACAAACAACACTCTACTAGTACTATCTGTTTGATGTTTGGTATTACACCTTAAAAAATGTGCACAGTTACTCATGCCATTACATTGTATTTACCTGTCAACTAAATTCCTGGCAATAGCTATTGTGGCATGGCCAGAAAAATGTTATCTGTATAATCTATGCACACAAAAATAAAGAATTAAAAAAAAAAAAAAAGCTACCTGTTTTTATGTATTTATAATAATTAAGCACTATTTGCTTGCATAACCATATGGAACATTGTATTCCTTTGAATCAGGGCTCATTTTGGAATACCTCAATGCTCAGTGTCTGAGCAATATATGAGAAGTTCGGTCTAATTTCAGGGCTATTTTGGTGAGTTAAAGGAACACTATAGGGTCAGAAACACAAACATGTATTCCTGACCCTATAATATTTAAATCACCATCTAGCACCCCCCCTCTCCCCCCCCCCCTAAATATAGTAAAATATTACTTGTATTCAAGTCTCTTGCTGCTGGCTCTGTCACTGATCTGCCTGCTTGACTGACATCATCAGATGTGATTCTCTAAACCAATCACAATGCTTGCTTTTCCACAGGATTGGCTGAGCTTGTCATTGTCTTTGAATCAATGCATCTCTATGAGGAAAGTTCAGTGTCTCCATGCAGAGGGTGGAGGCATTGAATGTCAGTGCTGCATACTATGCAGCATTGCCACAGGAATCCGCTCTCATAGCCATATGAAGAGTGGCCAGTGAAGGTATCCCTAGGCTGCAATGTAAACACTGCCTTATCCCTGGGGAAAAAAACAAAACAGTGCAAAAGCCTAAAGGGAATGATTATACTCACCAGAACAAATACAATAAGCTGTAGTTGTTCTAGTGACTTAAGTGTCCCTTTGAATTAACACTCCAAGCATAATAACCACTCCTAGATCAAGTAACACTTAAGAACTGTTTGTCAACTTACTGGGAGTACACCAGGCACCCGTCTATTCCTTCCACTGAGCTAACTACATACATACTAGACACGTGCAATTCGTTTTGCAATTTTGGCAATTAGGACATTTGGATGCTTCCGAATGTCCGAATTGCCAAAGTCTCAAAGTGCTTTCTGATTTCTGAAAAGTGGCAAAACAGAAGAGGGAGGGAAAATTAAGGGAATCTAATTGCAGAAGTCCAGAATTTCGGAAGTACCGAACCGAATTTTTTGCCCATGCACATCCCTAATATATACATGGTCAATTTGAAATATCACGGTGAAATAATTAATGTGGAGAATTTTTCTCACATTTCCATGTTCTTATGCTGAAAGATGTTTACCTCTAGGTTAGAGTGACCTTCCTTTCTTAATAACATTTTAGTTGAATAAATTAAAATAAAAATAAAAATCCATTTTGGCTCCTTTGGTTTTAAATCTGAAATTCACTCTGAATTTTCACTTAAATGAAATATTTCTAGTTTTTATTTGTATTTTCAGAATCCACTAAGAAATGAGTAAAGAAAAGAACAACGTTATGGGTAAGTGGCACTAATGCAGCCATTGTTCAGCAGTATGGCTGTGTGCATACAGCAAAGTTATCTGCATCAAGCCATCACAGTGTCCTATTGGCAGCTGCTCAAGTCATCATAGAAAGTCAGAGATTGCACTTTAGCTTGGAGTTGACAAATACAAATCCATTGAGTTATATATATATATATATATATATATATATATATATATTTCTAGACTGTAAGCTGGTCTGAGCAGGGTCCTCATCTAACTATTGTTCCTGTACCATTTTGTAATTGTCTTATTTATTGTTAAATTTCCCTCTTTCGTAATATTGAAAATACCAATAATAATTTATATATCTAAATATATCACTCGTGTCACATTCACAAACTATAAAAACTTTTCTCCTGATCACCCAACAGAGCGGCTTTGTAGCATGGTCTTGAAACTATTGATCCACACACTAGAGAAAAATTCAGCCCTAGCGCATGGTCTTGCTCCACGAGGCAAGAATTCTGACGCATCTCACCACCAGACTCTGGTTTTAAAGGGGTTCTCAGGTGTGAGAGGCATGAAATAGCAGATCTCACATTTACATTGAATTTTAAAATCTAGGTGGAAATAGCCAAACTGTAAGCATTTTCTAAGCTTCTTTGGCCTTAAATTTTATATTCACTTTAAATTCTCCGTTTTGTAAACAACCCTAAGGCTAAGCCCTTCCTAATTCTAACCTTAGCTTTAAATGCATCTTTCAAAATATGTTTAACTAGTGCTGCATTTAATCGATCCATGCGATTATACTCAGATTCCTAATAAAAAATAATTGTGCGTACAGATTTTTTCCAAAGGGCCCCGCCATTCTTGGTCCAGTTGCAGAATATATTACGAAAATATCCTGATGGGGGACAGATTCTGAAAGTAAGTCAGATAAGTATTAATGGTTTCAAAATATTTTATTGATGACTTGTTTCTTTTTCATTCAATATAAAAAAAAAAGTTTTTGAATGTAGATAATTACAATAAGAGTAAGAAGACTGCAAAAACAGACACAATTCACATGCTACACAACCAGATTAGCATATTTAATAGTCACTGGTTTAACTGAAATGTATTTCCAAGTCCCCTTACTGAAAACAAATCTACTGTATTTAGAATGATACTCAGGAAAAAAAATATTCTAAATAAGTGGGAATAAAAATGCAATATTGAGAGCAAAACTGAGAGCACCCGGGCAAAATTAGATCCCAGGCCCTTTGAAGGCCAAAAATATGTGCAATAAATAAATGTTAAATATAACTCTTATATAATACAGCATTGCTTTGGATGTGTATATTGTGAAGACCTGCGTATCAATGCATGTTTGTATTTGTGTCTGTGTGAATGCACTTGTGCATGTCTGGATGACATCATGTGCTTTTTTGTATATAGTGTCTGTGTGAATGCATATGTGTATTGAGCATTAGTGTGTGTCTGCATATGCAGGGGTGTGGAATATATATATATTTTTTTAAATCTACATGAGGGAGAGGGTGACAGGTGGAAGAGTGTGGGAGGTGGGGACGTGTGGCAGAGTGAGAGAGGTAGGGGGTGAGTGGTGGCAGTGAGGGTGAGACACAGTGAGGGGGGTGACTAGTGACAGAGAGAGGGAGGGGTTGACTAGTGGCAGAGTGAGGGAGGGGTGATGAGGGAGGGAGGGGATGACTGGTGACAGAGTGAGGAAGGGGGTGAATAGTGACAGAGGGAGGGAGCGGGTGACTAGTGAGGTAGAGGGTGACTAGTGAGAACCCATATGGAGCACACAATATTTGATATGATTTGATAAAAATGTTTCCATTGATTTGTAGGAATTAATCCAGAATGCAGATGATGCCAGAGCCAGTGAAGTAATTTTCATTTACGATGAAAGACAATATGGTTTTGAGTCCCTTTATTCAAAAGATCTCCATAGCATCCAAGGTAAAACCTAAATGCAACCAGTAATTTAGTTTTATTCTAGCATTTTTCTTGCATGCCTTCTAACAATTTTAATGGTTTGTTTTGGGTTGTGGATGGATTTGTAAAGAGAGGTCAATCCCAAGATATTTACATTGGCTTCATGAACACCTGACAGTCCTTTATGTAACTGAAAAACCTATTTTAGTCAATGTACTTTATATATGGTAACAGAGGTTTTTGTAAAAGTGTGATTTGCAGGGAACTTTCTGTTACCGTAATTTAAAATTGTAGACCAACATAGCAGAGCTGGTTATTTGTCTATTTTTACACATAAGATTAAGCTCTGTGCCACATCTCTTGGGTGACAGCAATGGCTACAGTACTTATAAGCTTAAATACATAGTAATAAACCCCCCAAAAGTTACCTGCACACTATCCCATATGCCTGTGCACATTTTAAATAACCGTTTTTTAGTACCACGCCAATGTCTAGTAAAGTGCACCTACTTCATTAATGCCAACCTCTTAGGTGAGTCCTACACTAACAATTCACCTTGCTGCTTTCTGTTAAATGGCAAAATGTCTAATTAAAACAGAAAGTAATATTTTTATGATCCCCCTACACACTTATGCATTCTTAATAAGGCACACAAGGGGTGGGTGGTAGCCCTAATTTGACTGTGCAATACAGAAGCAAATACAAACACAGAGAATTAAAGGGGCACTATAGTCACCAGAACAACTACAGCTTAATGTAGTTGTTCTGGTGAGAATAGTCAGTCCCTGACAGCTTTTTGAGGTAAACAGTTTTTTTCCCCCAGAGAAAAGGCAGTGTTTACATTACAGCCTAGGGACACCTCCAGTATGGCTGCTAGAAGTGCTTCCTGAGTTAGTGCTGCACAGTGTGCAGCACTGACATTCAGTGTCTCCACCCTCTGCATTGAGACACTGAACTTTCCTCATAGAGATGCACTGATTCAATGCATCTATATCAGGAGATGCTGATTGGCCAGGGCTTTGTTTGGCTATGCCCCCGGCCTGCCTACTTGGCCTGAGATCATTAGAATTGACAATCTTAGTCAATCCAATGCTTTCCTATGGGAAAACATTGTGACTGGCTGAGATCATCAAGAGAGCCAGCACCAGCATACTGGAAAAAAGGTTAGATTTTACAAGGGTGACCGGGGGCTAGATAGTGTTTTTAACATTATAGGGTCAGGAATACATGTTTGGGTTCCTTTAAGCACTGTGCTCAAACTAACACTAAATTTGACCGTTTTTTAGCCTGCTATTTGAAATATTTAGATAATCTAAATATTTAGATAATCTAAATAATTCACAATTGAGTGAATAACCCTGAATGTTTGCAGTTTAAATATATGCTGCTGTCACATTAATATCCTTGCTTTGTCTACATTATTATTGTATCCTCTTTTGTGTGTGCGTGCTTTTTTTTTTTTTTTTGTATGTAATGCATGCTTGAGAAAAAACAACAACTATTTGTTCTATTAGTGTTTTTGGGACACCTAAAAGGTCCTCAAGAAATGTTTATATATTAAAATAATACTACCGTGTGGATCCAGATATATAATCAAGAAATAAAACTGCAATGCCTACCAATTCCAGCCATTATTTTACAATATCACTACTAACTGTTTCTTTAACTAGGTCCTGCTCTTTTGGCATACAACAATGAGATGTTTACAGATGGTGATTGGGAGGGAATCCAGAAACCAGGAAACAGTCTCAAACGCAAAGATCCCAATACAGTTGGGAGATTTGGATTAGGCTTCAACTCTGTATATCACATCACCGGTACGTGTAATTGTCAGTTACTGAACAGGGATTTGATCAGGGATTCACATGTAAAGTGTAAAGACAGCAAGAGTTGTGATTGTATGTCAAAAGCATGAATTATGATAACCGCACTCAGAACCAAAAAGTGAAGCTACTATTGTGTTTTCTTACAAGGCTAAATTTGGTCAATATGTGTCTATTCACTTAACCAGGAATTGTGGAGAATTGAAACAATTTTTTTTTTCTTTGACGTCCCTTACACTCATAGTTAAAGGGACACTCCAGGCATTAATACAACGTGAATGCTTTTGATTAATGTTGTCCTCATTAATATGCTGTATTTTTTGCATGCCTAAAAATTTATAGTTTTTGCACACACAAAAATGTTTTGCACAATACTGCACCGTAAGCCTCCCTCCATAGCTACACACACCCTTATGCCAGAAAGACTTCCATATCAAAGGTAGACACACAGCTCAGCCCCGACAGCACAAGCTGGCTTCAGAAGGTTAGAGAAAAAGCAAACTGGTAGTGGCACCCTTACCATATGTCCCCCTTGGTGTTCACTCTTTCTAATGCAGGTTACTTTGTAGTTCAGATCATTCTGTGGTGTCAGTGGCTTAGCTGTGTGCATATTTTTACCTTCATTTTGGTCAAACCAAATGAAATACTGGCCAAAAATTAGGTTCGGCCAAAACAACATTCTTTTTCTTCTGATTGTATAAGGGGAAAACTAATTTTGTATTCGGAAAATGCCATCAAGGTTAACATTCTTGGCCTGCTTTGGGAGTAGTAAGGCCACCATCAATCTTCGCACAATGTGCAGAAGCTCCTCTGCCAGTATGTCCTCTGGTACACCTCTAATCTTGAGGTTGTTGCGGCGCCTCATGTCTTCCAACGTGGCAAAGCGTTGCTTATAGACTAAATGTTGTTCAAGGGTTATGGTTTTCCGAGCTTGCAACTCTGTGGAAGTCTTCACAGCTCCCAGCCTGCCCACCAGGCCTGTGAGGTCTGCTCTAAGTGAAGCCACATCTGCTTGAATGGTTTTCTGTAGCTCTATTAACATGCCTTTCAGTGTTGCCGCCGGAGCCAAGTCTGCACCTCGTGGGACCGCCTGAGAGATTGTTGGGGTGAGTAAGGCAGCGCTACCTCTGTCTACCGTGAGGAGTCAGAGTATGTGTCGAGGTCGGAGGCCATCTTGATCACATAAATCCTCTATGTTCATGCCCGATCTGGGCTTGTTGGGTTTTTGCTTCTTGGTTTTACGACCCATGGTGAGCAGACCTGCAGTATTAGGTAATTCCAGGCTGTATATCTGGCTATTGATGCGTTATAATCACTGTTTAGCATGGAGCCCTTTACTTGTGCGTCCGTCTGCTTTTAATTCTTGGCTCTGCCCCTTTCAATGCATGGCTCCGCCCCTGCAATTTGCACTCTTTTTTAAAACCTAAAGCTAACAGATGAAAGTCACCTGATTAATGCAAGTATATGAATGTTTTTTAAAATGTTTGTTTCATATGGAAGATATTGAAAAAGGGTAGACATGTGCAATTAGTTTCGTTCCGAATGTGAAGTTGGACGAATTTAAGGCAATTCAGACAATCTAATGTCTGGATTGCCGAATTTTGGAAGTGCCGAAGTGCTTCGGATTTCGTAAAAGTGGCAAAAGAAGAGAGGGAGGGAAAACTATGTGAATGATGACAGGGGTAGAGTTAGGGGTTAGGGTTAGAGAGCCCTGCCGAAGTCCCGAAGTGCCAAATTTATTTTACTTAAAGGGACACTATAGTCACCAGTACAACTACAGCTTATTGAATTTGTTCTGGTAAGTAGAATCATTACCTTCAGGCTTTTTGCTGTAAACACTGTCTTTTCAGAGAAAATGCAGTGTTTACATTACAGCCTAGTGATAACTTCACTGGCCACTCCTCAGATGGCTGTTTGAGATCCTGACTGGGTCATTGCTGCCTAAAATGCATCCAAACATTCAGTATCTCTTCCCTTTGCATGCAGACACTGAACTTTCCTCATATTGATTCATTGATTCAATTCATCTCTATGAGGAGATGCTGATTGGCCAGGGCTGTGTTTGAATCATGCTGGCTCTGCCAATGATCTGCCTCTTTGTCAGTCTCAGCTAATCCTACGGGGAAGCATTGTGATTGGATCAGGCTACCACTTCTGCTGATGTCAGAGGAAGTTCACATGCAGAGGCAGCAGCTTCAGACTTGAATACAAGTAAGATTTTACTATCTTTAGGGTGGCAAAGGGGGCTAGATAGTGGTTTTAACACTATAGGGTCAGGAATACATGTTTGTGTTCCTGACCCTATAGTGCTCCTTTAACCGAATATCCGAACCAAATTTTTTTTCCCATGCACATCCGTAAAAAAGGGTAAACATATGTACAGTTATTATGAATATGTGCTTAGAAAACCAATCCATACAGTGGTAAGTTTGTCTTTTTTACTTTGTTTCTCTCTAATTTACAGACTATCCTGCCATATTTAGTGGAAAAAATATTGGAATTCTGGACCCTTGTGAAACTGTGTTCCACAGAGGAGGCTGCTCCTGGAACCTGGGGCAAAATAAGGAGTCTATTGAGGAGTTAGCTGACCAATTTCACCCTTTTCAGACAGTCTTGGAAGCCATCGATCGAGGTTCCTGGAGTGAAATTCTTAAATCTGGCTGTTTCAAGGGGACACTTTTTCGGTTTCCTTTTAGACTCGCTCCTTCTGAAATTTCTGAAAATGTTTACAGCTCAGAGAGAGTTCAAGAGCTCTTTGAATCTTTCATTAGGGATGCTTGCATCAGCCTTCTTTTCCTGCGCCATGTGACAAGTGTATCTCTGAAGAGAATTGGGAGTGATGGAGTGTTGACAAACCTTCTTACCGTCAATGCATCTTCTGAGACTTCGGATGAAACGGAGACTCCTGAACTCAGGACTGGAACACATGTAAAAATCACCACTGTAAAGCAATTTGACATAGAAAAGGAAGAGTTTAAATGGCTGATGACAACTTGTTTGGTTCATGGGTATCTGTTTGCAGACCTTGAGGAGCTCAGTAAGAAGTTGTACAACAATATTGCCCTTGATCTGGCTTTCCCTTTAACCAAAGGAGGCATTGACTTGTTTGGTGGCCGTCTAAGCTGTGTACTGCCACTTCCTGACAAGGAGGAAAATAGAACAGGACTCCCACTGATCATCAATGGTTGTTTTGATCTAACTGATGATCGAAGAAGCATAAAGTGGATTGAAGTTGACCAACAGCATGATGATGCTGCTAAATGGAACCATATTCTGGTAGAAAGGCTCCTGCCTCTTGTCTACAAATGTGCAATAATGCACGCGGTTTCTTTAGCGAAGACCTCAAAGATTACAGTTGAGGAGGCTTACGGTATTTGGCCAGACCCAGTTAAGATACAACATAAAGGAAAATGGCATAATCTTACTAAAGAACTGGCCAAATTATTGATTAATGAGAGACTTCTACAAACTGCTGACAAATCATGTTGGGTAGCCACAAATGAAGCCATATTTATGTTCAGTGATAATGACGGCATGCGAAAATGTCTAGAGGATCTTCTTTTGTTACTGAAAAAACCTCTTGTTAAAATTCCAGGACATGTTTACCGAACGCTTACATTATCTGAGAACAGTCATGCAAAGCTGAATATTGTATCTCCCTTGTTTATTCGGACTGTCATGCACAACAGTAACTGGAGTGCCTTTCCAAATGAAAAGAAAATGCTACTTCTGACTTATGTTATCAGTGATGGGCAGTTTAATGATTTGTTAAATCTTCAACTCCTTCCGCTGTCTGATGGGACATTCATAAGCTTTCAGAACAATGTTTCGACTGGGATGGCATACATTGATAGCCCAAACTTTCCAAGGTAACACAAAGAACAAAACAAAACGTCAGCATCATTGAATATGGTAGATATAGGGACTTCAAGTGGATACTCAATTAACTGAGCAGAAGGCAAGAAATAATTGTAAATGAAAGACACTGTTAGAAATGAAAAATTAGAAATTTTTGCATGTGTGAGTCACAGCCAGAGGAGGCTAAGGCTGTATAAACCGGGATTTAAAGGGAAACTCCAGTGCCAGGAAAACAATCCGTTTTCCTGGCACTGCAGGTCCCCTCTCCCTCCCACCCCCCAATCCCCGGTTGCTGAAGGGGTGAAAACCCCTTCAGTTACTTACCAGAGGCAGCGACGATGTCCCACGTCGCTTCTTCTTCCTCCGCCGCCACTCCTCGTCATGATTGCGTCGGCCGGTGGGCGAGACTGATCCTGCCCACCGGCCGGGGAGACCTAATGCGCATGCGCGGCAATGCCGTGCATGCGCACTAGCGCTCCCCATAGGAAAGCATTGAAAATGCATTTCAATGCTTTCCTATGGGGAAATGAGCGACACTGGAGGTCCTCACACAGTGTGAAGACGTCCAGCGACGCTCTAGCACAGGTTTCCTGTGCTATGATCCAGGAAGTGCCCTCTAGTGGCTGTCACTCTAGTGTAGACAGCCACTAGAGGTGGAGTTAACCCTGAAAGGTAATTATTGCAGTTTATAAAAAAATGCAATAATTACAGTTGCAGGGTTAAGAGTAGTGGGAGTTGGCACCCAGACTCCAATGGGCAGAAGTGGTCTGGGTGCCTGCTCAGTGTTATAGCAGAGTAGGCACCTGCTTTCCCCATATTGCAGGTGCCTACTATGCTAACACTTACCCTTTAAAGAAATACTCTTTAGCACCAAAACAACTTTAGTTTAATGAAGTAGTAGGTGTATAGATCATGCCCCTGCAGTCTCACTACTCAATGTTTTGCCATTTAGTAGTAGAATCATATTTGTGTCTGTTTATGTAGTCCTAGCCACACCTCCCATAGCAGTGGCCATGAAAAGAAAATTGTTTAAATTTCAATCAGATCTTACAGCACAGTATGTTTCTTTGGAAGCTTTTATCTCTGGCTATGTTAA
This sequence comes from Pelobates fuscus, assembly GCF_036172605.1. NCBI lineage: Eukaryota > Metazoa > Chordata > Amphibia > Anura > Pelobatidae > Pelobates > Pelobates fuscus. The sequence goes on along the minus strand of NC_086327.1, from coordinate 82,829,432 downwards.
TTGAACTTTAATAACACACATGAGGCTGTTGCGAGCTCTGAACCGAGCAGGAGATAAGACATTTTAAATTAAACAAACTGTGCAATAAATAAAGCTAAAAACATATTTTCTTTTCCCCGTAAGGTTGTAGAGGGGCTTTTCTGAGTCTAAACCAAGGGAGGTGTTGCTAGGGATGCATAAACATATTGATTTAACTGCTACTTGGTAGAGAACTGAGCAGTGAGACTGGAGGGACATGATCCTCAACCAAAGACAATTAAAGGAACACTATAGTCACCTAAATTAATTTAGCTAAATAAAGCAGTTTTAGTGTATAGACCATTCCCTTGCAATTTTACTGCTCAATTCACTGTCATTTAGGAGTTAAATCACTTTGTTTCTGTTTATGCAGCCCTAGCCACACCTCCCCTGGCTATGATTGACAGAGCCTGCATGAAAAAAAAAATGGTTTCACTTTCAAACAGATGTAATTTACCTTAAATAATTGTAACTCAATCTCTAAATTGAACTTTAATCACATACAGAAGGCTCTTGCAGGGTCTAGCAAGCTATGAACATAGCAGGAGATAAGAAAATATTAATTAAACAGAACTTAAATAGGGCTCTCTTTACAGGAAGTGTTTATGGAAGGCTGTGCAAGTCACATGCAGGGAGGTGTGACTAGGGTTCATAAACAAAGGGATTTAACTCCTAAATGGCAGAGGATTGAGCAGTGAGGCTGCAGGGGCATGTTATATACACCAAAACTGCTTCATTAAGCTAAAGTTGTTCAGGTGACTATAGTGTCCCTTTAAGCTAAAGATGTTTTGGTGTTTAGAGTGTTCCTTAGACTTCTAGTTCTAGCAATTCTTCACCTAGAAAATAATTGTAATTTGATTAGCGGATACCTTTTTAATCTCTGTTTCTTTCACTTTTTTTTACATGGTAAGAATTGCCCATTTTTATTTTTTTTTGTACAATGTCTATGTGATATTTAAAACCAAGCCAATATAATCCCTCCTATAGAGAGACAATGTTTTCAATAGATTTCTTTCAATTTTGGGAATGCCACTTTGAAACTGTAGCTACTTTGTGATATTTTTACACTACATTGTGTAAAGCAAGCATGTCAAACTCAAAGTGTGGCACGAGCCACATAAACAAGGTTTATGTTTATGTGGGGCACACACACTGACAGACACACACACACACATACAGACACACACACACATACTCACAGAAAGACACACACATACTCACAGACACACACACACACATACATACAGACACACACATACTCACAGATAGACACACACATACAGACACACTGACACACACTGGCAGATGCACACAGACACACACATACTCACTGACAGACACGCACACACATACTGACACAGACAGGCACACACACTGACACAGGGCCGGCTTTAGGCCTTTAGGTGCCCTGTGCGAGACATCTTTGCAGCGCCCCCCTCTCCCCTGTCATCCATGTGAAGTGTAGTGATTGTATAGGGGATTTATTAAATTAATACTGATTTAAAAATAAATATTCATTACACACACACACACACACACACAGTTACAGGCAGACCATTACAAACACACACAGGTACAGATGGACAGTCACGTACATACAGCCACATATACAGTGTCACACACACAACGTTACATGCAGACATCCACAGACAGCCACACACACACACACACAGGCAGACAGCCACACACACTCACACACACACACAGGCAGACAGCCACACACACTCACACACACACAGGCAGACAGCCACACACACTCACACACACACACAGGCAGACAGCCACACACACACACACACAAAGGCAGACAGCCACACACACGCACACACACAGGCAGACAGCCACACACACTCACACACAGACACACACACACACACACACACACACACGCACACAGAGGCAGACAGTCTCACACACACAAGCAGTCACACACACCGAGGAAAACAGTCACACACAGGCAGGCAGACAGTCACACACACACAGACACAGGCAGACAGTCACAGACACAGGCAGACAGTCACACACACACACAAACAGACAGACAGACACAGGTGGAGTGGAGGCACTGCAGCTCCTGGATTCTGGTTGTTGTGGAAGCAGGGACTCCTTCCTGCTTCCCATGCAGCAATTATCTGGCACTTCTAGTCCCGCCCCCACTGTTATTTAGCCCCGCCCCTGCTGACGCTAAGCCCCGCCGCAATTTTTTTTTTTTGTTTTTTTTTTTTATCCCGGGTTGAGAACAATTAAATCCTCCACACAGGTAGCCGGTGTGTGAGCTGTGTCGGGCCCCAGGGCGCCCCCTGTTCCATGGTGCCCTGTGTGGCCGCACAGCTCTCACAGTCCTAAGGCCAGCCCTGCACTCACACACTTACTTTTCTTTATTGCTCCCTATCTTATGGAGCCGATGTGGGGCATCTCCCTGGGGTCCTTCCTGCTCCTCACTGCTCCCGCACGGTTTAGTGATGCCTGGTGCCGGAATATGACGTCGCTGGCCCTCCTCCCTGGCCGGATAAGTGTTAGCATAGTAGGCACCTGCAATATGGGGAAAGCAGGTGCCTACTCTGTTATAACACTGAGCATGCACTCGCGGCTCGCCGGGCCGCAAACATGGTCCTTGTGGGCCGCATGCGGCCCATGGGCCGCGAGTTTGACATGCTTGGTGTGGAGAGTATTGCTGTGTTGCTGTAGTAATTATTCCAGATCAGTTTAATAAAAAGTAAGTAATATTTCTATGATGGTAACTTTTTGTATTAATTAACTAGGACTTTATTGCCTGGACTTGTGAAAAGATTTATACCAGAGGATCTACCCAGTGATCTTCTTTCTCATCTAAGGAACATTGGTTTAAAAAGTAAGTAGCTTTAACTCCATTCTATTCCAAAGGATAATCTTGTTGATGGATCTGTTACTTTAACCCCTTAAGGACACATGACGTGTGTGACATGTCATGATTCCCTTTTATTCCAGAAGTTTGGTCCTTAAGGGGTTAAAGGGCTTTCAGTCAGGAGACATAAAAAAAGTATTTATATTTAAGATAAAGAACTTCTTAACAATTAGGTTAACAGTTATTATTAAAGGAACACTATAGTCACCTACACAACTTTAGCTTAATGAAGCAGTTTTAGTGTATAGATCTTGCTTCTCAGGTTTTACTGCTCAATTCACTGCCATTTAGGCGTTAAATCACTTTTTCTGTTCATACAGCTCTTGTCACACCTCCCCTGACTCTGACACAGCCTCCATGAAAAGAAAACTGGTTTCACTTCCAATCAGATGTAATTTATCTTAAACACATGTATCTCTTTCTCTGTAAATTGAACTTTAAAGGACCACTATAGTCACCCAGACCACTTTAGCTCAATGAAGTGGTCTAGGTTCCAGATCCCCTAGGTTTTAACCTTGCAGCTGTAAACATAGCAGTTTCAGACAAATTGCAGGGTTAATCCAGCCTCTAGTGGCTGTCTTCCTGAGGCGCTTACGCAACGCTCAATGCGAAAATTGCATTGAGCACGTAGAACGTCCATAGGAAAGCGTTGAGTAATGCTTTCTTATGGGTGGTTTGAATGTGCACGCGGCTCTGGCCGTGCATGCGCATTCGGCTCCACTCGGGAGCTGACATTGGAGGGGGAGGAGAGATCACCAGCGCCGAGTGAGCCCGGCGCTGCATTAAGATAAGTGGCTGAAAGGGTTTTAACCATTTCAGGCCAGTGGGAGGGGGGCCCTGACTGTGGGGGGGACCATAGGACTATACAGTGAAAACAAATTTCTTTTCCTGGCACTATAGTGGCTCTTTAATCACAAACAGGAGGCTCTTGCAGGGTCTAGCATGCAATTAACATACCAGGGGATAAGAAGATCTAACTTAAACAGAACTTGGATGACTCGTTACAGGAAGTGTTTATGAAGGCTGTGCAAGTCACATGCAGGGAGGTGTGACTAGGGTTCATAAACAAAGGGATTTAACTCCTAAATGGCAGAGAATTGAGAGTGAGACAAACCAAAACTGCTTCAGTAAGCTAAAGTTGTTTTAGTGACTATAGTGTCCCTTTAAATAATTGAAGTAAAAAAGGCTTACCATTTTGCTGCACTTGATTTACCAGTATAACGCCTCCAGAGGTGACATGTTTACTTTTAAACAGATGAATTAGAAGTTTTGAATTCACATAAAAGTATTCCAAAGAGGAAGTCCGTTGAGGAACATCAGTGATTATGATCAATGTGTAGGGTGGATTTCAATTCCCATCAAACACAACCATTCATTGAATAATTGTATATGTAGTCCAAATTAGGAACAGGATTGTTTGTATGTTGTCAATTACACCATGGAAAATGAATGTTGTGGTGGTTCACAGTTGGGTATTAATCCCTCACACTGCAATGAAACTGGGAGGGTGGATCGCGGCTGTGGTTGCAAGTGCACTGGGTGCCAGATGAAGAGGGGACCACCGCCAGATAACGATAAACTCCGTCTCTGATTGGCCTTCCCCCCCCTTGAGCTGGCAGGGAGATCAAATTATTTCCCTGCATGGTGCTTTAGAAATCGTTCCTTGGTGGTCCTCGGTCCCAGCGCTCTGTGAGGCAGACAGAGCGCAAATGCTTGGTTTCCGATCCTGCTTTGACTTCCTCACATATTGTCAGACCAGGGCCGGTGCAAGGATTTTTGCCGCCGTAGGCAAAAAAAAATTTGCCGCCCCCCCCATATGTCCTGCCCACCATGTGACATCACAATGCCCCGCCCATATGCTCTGCCATATGGGCCAACGTCAGTCTTCACAGTGTCTTTACCCCCCTGGTCCTTACCCACCCCTAGTGGTCCTTATCCCCCCTCCCTAGTGGTCCTTATCCCTCCCCTAGTGGTCCTTATCCCCCCTCCCTCCCCTAGTGGTCCTTATCCCTCCCCCCCTCCCTCCCATAGTGGTCCTTACCCTCCCTTCCTGCCCATGTAGCGTGGCCGGGTGGCGCGGAACTCGGGACAGGAACCTCTGTTTCCTGTACCCGGCCGCCGGCGGAATGACAGGAAGCGCTCACTGAGTCCTTACCCACCCCCCTGGTCCTTACCCACCCCCAGTGGTCTTTATCCCCCCCCTCTGCCTCCCCTAGTGGTCCTTATCCCCCCCTCTCCCTCCCCTAGTGGTCCTTATCCCCCCCTCTCCCTCCCCTAGTGGTCCTTATCCCCCCTCTCCCTCCCTCCCCTAGTGGTCCTTATCCCCCCTCTCCCTCCCTCCCCTAGTGGTCCTTATCCCCCCCCTCCCTCCCTCCCCTAGTGGTCCTTATCCCCCCCTCTCCCTCCCTCCCCTAGTGGTCCTTATCCCCCCCATCCCCTCCCCTAGTGGTCCTTACCACCCCTCGTGGTCCTTACCCCCCCCCCCAGTGGTCCTTACCCACCCCAGTGGTTCTTATCCCCCCCTAGTGGTCCTTATCCCCTCCCTCCCCTAGTGGTCCTTATCCCCCCTCCCCTCCCGCCCCTAGTGGTCCTTACCCTCCCCTCCCCTAGTGGTCCTTACCCTCCCCTCCCCTCGTGGTCCTTACCACCCCTCGTGGTCCTTACCCCCCCCAGTGGTCCTTACCCCCCTGGTCCTTACCCACCCCTAGTGGTCCTTATCCCCCCTCCCTAGTGGTCCTTATCCCCCCTCCCTAGTGGTCCTTATCCCCCCTCCCTAGTGGTCCTTATCCCCCCTCCCTAGTGGTCCTTATCCCCCCTCCCTAGTGGTCCTTATCCCCCCTCCCTAGTGGTCCTTATCCCCCTCCCCTAGTGGTCCTTATCCCTCCCCTAGTGGTCCTTATCCCTCCCCTAGTGGTCCTTATCCCTCCCCTAGTGGTCCTTATCCCTCCCCTAGTGGTCCTTATCCCTCCCCTAGTGGTCCTTATCCCCCCCCTCCCTCCCCTAGTGGTCCTTATCCCCCCTAGTGGTCCTTATCCCCCCCTCCCTCCCCTAGTGGTCCTTATCCCCCCCTCCCTCCCCTAGTGGTCCTTATCCCCCCCCTCCCTCCCCTAGTGGTCCTTATCCCCCCCTCCCTTCCCTAGTGGTCCTTATCCCTCCCCCCCCCTCCCTCCCCTAGTGGTCCTTATCCCCCCCTCCCTCCCCTAGTGGTCCTTATCCCCCCCCCCTCCCTCCCATAGTGGTCCTTACCCTCCCTTCCTGCCCATGTAGCGTGGCCGGGCGGCGCGGAACTCGGGACAGGAACCTCTGTTTCCTGTACCCGGCCGCCGGCGGAATGACCGGAAGCGCTCACTGAGTGAGCAATTCCTGTCATTCCGCCGGCGGCCGGGTACAGGTAACAGAGGTTCCGCGCCGCCCGGCCACGCTACATGGAGAGACCGGCAGGAGGGAGCGCTCTGCGCTTCCCTCCTGCCGGTCACTCAAACCCGGCCGCCCTCCATGCAGCAGTGCTGCGCCGCCTGAGGCTTGTAAAAGCGCTCAGGCGGCGCAGCATGAGGAGCCACACCGGGCACAGGGATCCGGCGCCCCCCTGCTAAGTTGCGCCCTAGGCGGCTGCCTAGGTCGCCTTACAGGTGGCGCCGGCCCTGTGTCAGACTAGAAAGCCTGCAGACTAGTGGACCATCAGTAGAAATATCACTGCCCCTTTTGTGCCAAGGAGGTAAGCAAAAAGGGGGGAATGTTATATATAATTACTATATTCTAGATCTGTGTGCGGGGACTGTGCTTAACACTCCCTACATACTGTCACTCTCCCCCACTTGTGACACTCACCACCCTGTCACACTCACCTCTCTCACCCTGTAACATTTACCCACACCCTAACTCTCCTACCTAATCCTGTCACACTCAAACCTCTAACTCTGTCACATTCACCCACCCTCACCTTGTCACACCTAACCCCAATTTTCTGTCACACTCACACCCCTCATCTTGTCATATTTACCCCCCTCACCCTGCCACAGTCCCAACCCTACTCACCTTATCACATTCACCCCCTGGCGATAGTCACCATCATACACAGTCCCCTCCCACACATAAAACACAGCCTCACCATAAACACAACACACAAAGACCGCATGCAGCCCTCCTTACGCAAAACATAATGGCCATAGAAGCCACTGAGGCACCTAGAAAAACTAGTGGTTAGATGCATAATAAAATCATTAACTAAATCTCCCACCCCCTCCCCCCCAATTTTTTTATTTTTTTTTAATATTTATCCGAGGGTATCAAAACCTGGCTGCCTGCACTTGAAAGGCAGTAACACTCAACTGAGCTTTTGTCTCGGGTGAAAGAATGTCTAGTTTTGACACTGCCTTATCCCACCATCCTCTACGGGTTTTGATGGCCTCTCCTAAATATATTTTGGGGTGAACTTCTCTGGCCCCTGTAGAATAACTAGGGGATTATAGGGATACTTGCTGTATTCATTATTTCATAAAAAACAAACAAACACTAATTTGTCCTTTCTGGTTATATCAGGGTTCAGTACATAGGCGGAACACTAAGGGTTGCCAAGGTCGCTAGTTCGACTGAGCCCTATGTATTCCACCTGACACGGGGGTCCATGAGCTTGCCGACTGGCCCTGTTAGGGCACACATTAGGTGGGCGGCTATGTGGTGATGCAGAGTAGACACCTGCTTACCAGGATGTCAGTTAGGGAAGCACCGAAATTTTGTCTGCCAACATTTTTGGCCGACAATGGGCCTATCCCATTTTGGCCGAAAATGGGCTAAATGTGCCCATTGCTTATTTTAGGCCAAATTAGCCAAAATGAAAACAATTGTGTTTTTTTTTTTTTCCCCTAGTTTAGTTATTATAGCCTAAAATATGAAATTCACTGTAAGTTACTGACAATTAAAAAGTCTAATAATGAAAAAATCATTTTAAAATCATTTTGGGGAAAAAAGTAAGTTTTGGTTTTTGGCCAAGGGCATCCTGAATTTTCGGTTTCGGCCCAGAATTTTCATTTTGGTGCATCCCTAATGACAGTTGCCTACTCTGCTGAAATATATTGTGTCCGTGAGGGAGCTCTGATCTGTGTACTCATCCAGCACTTAAGCCTCGCATGCACTGCAGTGATGAAGGGGTATGACATTACTAAAGAGCATGCTTACCTATCACTGTTACTCTCCTAGCAGGTGCTTGCTTGGAGAGTATGGGATGCACTGAGGCCAGTATGTTAGCATTGCAATCCCCATGCTGATGCTAGAGAAGTGACCCCAAGCAGGGCCAATCACTTTACATTCACATGCAGCCAAACCCCATGAACAATCCACTCAGCACAAATACCCAAAATAACAGTCCGCAATTGTGCAATCCTGAATTAGGGACAATGCCTTCTCAGGCCAAGATTTTGTAACTAGCTAAATAATAACACCATTAAATATGTAATGAACATTCATAATCTATAGCCACTTTATAGGTAATAAATATATATATATTTTTTTCAGGAATTTACAAAAACCTTCTGTGTCTTGATGAAGTTGTTGTATGCAAGAGTTTGAGTGAAGCACTTCCAAAAACATGGCTCAAACGTCAAGACATTGTCACATGGTGCCCAGGAGAACCAAACAATCCACCATTGAACTGGCTTCCTGCATTCTGGGCTTTCCTACAAAGATATGACTACATTTTAGAATCGCTTGAAGATCAACCACTTGTGCCACTAAATTTTATTACACAAAACACCAACGACATTAAGCTTGCTCCATTGAAAAAAAATACTACTTTAGTTTTTCAAAATAAAGATGGCTACATCTTGAATGACTGCCTTACTGCAATGCTAGAGCGGGCAGGCTGCAGTGTGATACAGCAAGAGAACTCTTGGTTATGGCACAAAAATATCCAAAAATATATCCTGGTACCCTCTCCAAATAACATTTTAGAGATATTTTCCCATCTGAATTTAAAAGATCTTGTACGACTATTTTTGAATTCGTCTAGAGAAGATGCTAAAATGTTCTGTGACTATATTTCTCAAGCACGTTCTTTTACTGCCTCTGAACTGAAGATTTTGTACCAGCTGCCTATCTTTTGCAGTACCAACAATATACATTTCTCTGACTCTAGACTAGTAAATGCTGGTCATTTAAGAGCAGTGGACAAAACCACTACCCCCACTGTACCTGAAGACCTTGTATTCCCAGATGTTTTCATAAGGTGCAGAGGTGGAGCAGATCACAGGCTTTTACAGTTGATGAAAATTCGTTTACTAAATGCATCTGATGTGGCTTTAGTATTTGTTCAAGCCATTCAGAGTGGTTCTTATGCTCACTATCAGAACAAGGCTCAGGATGCAATGCTATGGATTTTGAGGAATGGACACATAGTTTTCACTCAGAATGATGTACTCAGACGCATGTGTGCAAGTCTTAATTTTATCCCTCAGAATGGTAAAGTTACACAAGCATCTCTTCTTTTTGACCCAAAGGTGCAAATATTTCAAGAACTATTTGAACCAGAGAATTTTCCACCACCAACATATAATGAAGATTCAATCTTAAAGTCACTGAGGACTTTAGGTTTGAAAGATTCATTAGACAACATTAAACCAGATGATGTCCTTCAGATTGCCAAAACAATAAGTCAACTAAAATGTCATACGACCGCTAAGAAGAAAGCAGAAGCTCTCATTAAAGTTTGCAACACGTCTAATATTTTATCTAAACTTAACAAACCTGATTTAAAGACCCTCTGCGGCACCTCATGGGTTCCAGTTGATGTGAACAAGTTCACAGATGTGTTCAGTGAGCCAAAACAGTTGAGAGATATGATGTATAGCAACGTAGTAGAATTCTCAATGCCTCTAACAAATGATTTTAACAAACAGGCAAGTAGCATTCTAGGCCTAAGTGACCTACCACCTCCTGGCAAAGTACTTGAAAATCTCAAGTCTTTCAGCCAAAATATCCATCAAATAGACCAATTCTCCTTTTATAGGAAACTTCATGACATTTACAAATACATAAAAGACCATGTTGAGCAGTTTTATGATGACCTTCACCATGTGCTGATTTGGAATGGGGAAGGTTTTTCTTACCCCCAAAATATTGTGTTGTCCTATCCTGACGGTTTGGATCTGTCCACCTATGTAAAAAAAGTCCCATCTGATTTTCTAATTTACAAATCTCTTTTTATTCAGTGTGGTGTGCACAGTTCTCTTCCAGAGGATAAGGTGATTAATATACTTCATGTTCTAAACCACAGCATAGAGACTAGAATTCCACCATCTGGTGATGATAAAGAACTGAGATTGACAGTTTCCATTCTTGACTGGATAAAAACAAATGATGTTCATGGATCGGATGATCTTCCTATCCCAGTGCAAACTGGCAAATGTGGATTTTGCCTGAAACCTTTATCTACAACTTTATTTTGCGATATAGATAAACTCCGCATTAATGGCCTTTGTCCTGAGGGCACAAATTATTATATTGTCCATGAAGAAGTGTCTCCAGCAACAGTCAGATTTTTAAACATCCCCCTTTTGAGCACCAAACTATTACAACCAGAATATTTTGAACTAGCTGGGCCCTCTGAACCAATTACTCTCAGAATTAAGAATATACTGAGAGAGTACAGTGAACATGTTGAACTCTTTAAAGAGATTATACAGAATGCAGATGATGCAAACTCCACAGTATGTGAATTTTTAGTGGATATGAGGCAAAACTCAGAATCGCGACAAAGTCTGATAGATGCTGATATGGCCATGTGTCATGGACCTGCACTATGGTGCTACAACAATAGTAAGTTCACCGAAAATGATTTTGTCAACATCACCCGTGTTGGAGGAGCCACTAAAGAAACACAGTTGAATAAAATTGGGAAATTTGGTTTGGGTTTCAATACGGTCTATCACATAACAGATGTACCTTCAATTATGAGTGGATCAAAGCTTTTAATATTTGATCCAAACATCAACCACATGAAGAAACACATTCCTAATGGAAGCAACCCAGGAATAAAACTAAACCTGCAGAAACATCCTGAAACTCTCAAGATATTTGCCGATCAATTCCAACCATTTTCAAAAGTATTTAGCTGTGATCTTAAGAGTCCATTTAATTTTGATGGGACTTTAATTCGCTTGCCTTTTCGGACAGAAACAGAAGCTAAGATATCTCAAATATGTGAACATGTTTACAATGAAGAAAACATTAATATCTTTTTAAACAGTTTTGAAAGCAGTGCAGACATTCTGCTAATTTTTCTAAAAAATGTTGAAAGGGTGACACTGAATTTTCTTCCCAAAGATCTTCACCCTGAGAAGAAGACTACACGAATGGATTTACACAGAGACAGAATAAAAAGATTGGAGGTGCCTGAAAGTGTATTTCCACAGCAAAAACAGATAACTGCTTCTAACATACTTGGAGTTAGTACAGAGGAATATGATGTCACTGGGTCAAACATAATCAAACTTACAGTGCAACAATTAGAGGCAACTAAGGAACAGCATTATTTGGTGCAATCTAGTCTCGGAATCAAAGGGTCATTGCAAATGTTCACTGAGAATCCTAAAACAAAGTTTTCCCTTCCTATTGCTGGAGTTGCTCTACCACTTAACAAAAATCACGAAACGGGTAGATGGAGCCCTGATTTGTTGGACTTTAAAGGGGTGGCTTTCTGTTTTTTACCACTCCCTATTTTCTCGGGGCTCCCTTTTCATTTAAATGGATCATTCTCGGTTATGTCCAATAGGAAAAGCTTGTGGGATACAACAGAAAAAGGTGAATGGAACAAACGTTTATGTTGCGATGCGGTCTTGGTTGCACTGATAACAGCCCTGTTACAGTTACAAGAACAAAGTCTGAATGGGGCATTAGAAAACTATCAATACCATACATTCTGGCCTGATATTACAAAAGTTAAGTCACAGTTCACAGAGGCAGTGAAAGCTTTTTACCAAGCCATGGCATTTGGATTTGCAGACTACCTCCCAGCTCTCTTTAGCAATGGACAAGAAAGCTGTACAATAAAACATGCTTGTTTTTTGCAGCTAGAGAATACCAGTTCAAATGGTTCAAATTCAGAAACTTTTCAAAAACTTGCTACAAAAGTGTTTTCACAGTTCCTACCAGAACCTTATCTTGCAGTGTCCATTCCAGAATGGGTTAAAACCAGCTTCATTAACAGCAACTGCTTCACTGAGCTTCATAACAATTATTTCAATTGTGAACGTTTTTACAGAGATATTGTATTTGAAAATCTTGACTCTCTAGATACAGAAGACAGAAATGCTCTCATACTTAATGCCATTGACATGCAAAACAAACAGCTAGATGAGCTGCTGTTATCAAAACCTTGCATCCCAACATCTCCCTACGGAAAGCTACAATTTATTACAAAGCTGGTGCATCCTGAAGGTTTAGTGTCAACATTGTATAACCAGGAGGATGAGTGTTTTCCTCAAGGTGCAGATTTCTTGAAAACCGACAGATTAGCACGCTTACAGTTTCTTGGCATGGTCAAAGATAAAATTCCAATGAAAGAACTAATGGAAAGGGCAGCAAAAATAAATGAAGTTTGGAAACAGGATAGAAACGCAGGATTACAAAAGATTTCCTGCGTGTTGGAGCTGATAAATGATTTGTGTCACCAGTCAAAGGATAACATATCCCAGAGAGAATTCAGGAGCATTGCCTTTCTTCCAGCATTATCACCTAAAAGCATATTTGATGGGACAATAAAAACTGCTTTAATGAAATCCACAGATATCTTTCATTCCAAATACAAGGACCTTGTTTGCATGATCAAACCAGTTCTTTGGGAAGATGATCTGGGAGAATTATTTACATTTTCTCAATCAACTCTGTCTTTTTTAGGCCTTGATCAGCCTCCTAACTGGGAACTGGTGATTTCACAACTGACAGAAATCCACAAAATATCCAATTTGTTAAAAACAGAAGAAATGTCTCAAATGGTCAGGAGCTGCTATAGCTTTTTAAATAAGTTAATACAAAAAGAGCCAAGCCAAGCCAATAGCATTCAAGAAAGAACTGTAGGCATTCCTTTTGTTTATGTTAATAGAGAATTTGTGCAACTGGACTCTCTTGCATTTGAAATGCCTTTTGATGCTTCACCTTATCTGTATAAATTGCCAAATGAGTACAAGGTGTTTCATAATCTGTGGGATTGTGTTGGACTACGTAAAAAATTCACAATCAAACATTATACCACTGTCTTTGAAAACATGGCCATGAAATATAAAGATAGCCCCCTCCCGCAAAAGGAAACCTCATTGGCTATACAGATAATACATTATTGTGCAATCTATGAGGAGGATTCCATTCATTCACTTAACCTTTGTGCCCAGCAAATTTTTATACCTGACCAACAATGTATAATGTGTCACAGAGATAAGATTTATTTCAATGATACTCCATGGCTGCTTTCTGACAAAAGCTTGCGTTTCTGCCACGATTTAATTCCACGCTTTGTGGCTCTGAAATTGGGGATTAAAACAAAAATTCACCATACATTGCAAAAAATGAAAGTTTCTAACCTCTCTCATTGGGTCTTACATTTTGGTGCCAAAGAAGATATAACTACACGCATCAAAAACATTATAAGTGAATATTCCTCTAAGAAGGATATCTTGAAAGAACTCATTCAGAATGCTGATGACTCAGAGGCTACAGAAATTCACTTTGTGTTGGACAACAGAACACACAAAACTATGAGGATTTTTGGGGAAAGTTGGGAACCATTGCAGGGACCATCTCTGTGTATCTACAACAACAAGACATTCGACTCTAAAGACATTGAAGGCATTCAAATGCTAGGTATAGGTGGTAAAGGAGACCGTGTTGACAAAACTGGGAAATTTGGACTGGGGTTTAATACAGTTTACCATATAACTGATTGCCCTTCATTTGTTACTGAAGATTTTTTTCTCTGTGTTTTTGATCCTAATCTAGCTTTTTTACCAACATCTGAAACCAGCAGCCCAGGAGGAATGTTCAAGCTAGATCAAGAATTCAAGAACACCTTTGAAGATGTATATCATACTTACCTCCCTGAGTTGTTTAACCTTCAAGAGGGTACACTTTTCCGTTTACCTTTAAGGATGGCAAACACAGTACAAAAGTCTAAGATTTGCAACCAAACTGTCTCTTTGGAAGATATCCGAATAATGTGCAAGGAATTGGAAGAGGATGCAGACAGCATGATATTGTTTTTAAACCACATTAAAAAGATAACATTCTCTGAAATCTCTTGCACCGGTGACAATAAAATGTTGCTGTCCATTACAACAGAAATGGAGCCATCAGATGAAAACAGAAGGTCTGCTTTTCAACATAAAATATCCCAACTTGCAAAGGATGACAAATGTGAAATTGGCACTGAACCATTAAGTGTATCTTACAAAATGGTAATAAAATGCAATTCCAAGAAACCAACATATTGGCTTATTGATAAACAGGTTGGTATTGAAGGTGATGGAGCACTGGCTGAGTTTCATACGATTTCTAAGCGTTTGCAGAAGACTATTGCTCCCCATGGAGCTATAGCTACATGTCTTGATCAACGTGTTAAAGGACGGGCCTTCTGCACTTTGCCACTTCCTGCAGAGACTGGACTTCCTGTACATATCAGTGGAACATTTGTAGTGGATGCTGCACGCAGGGACATCTGCGAAGAAGATGGCAGAAGTCTGAAAACTGAATGGAATTCATTTATACTTTCAAATGTCATAGCACCATTGTATGTCAAGCTTCTTAAGAGCCTTAAGAAAGAAATAACGGCAGGTAGAGAAACAATTAGGTTTCAAAGTTGGAATTCCTGTAGGGACCCCCTTGATAACTTTTTAAGCCATTTTCCTAAAAGCATTGCTGGCCTGTCCCATCTTTGGAAGACAATGGTTAACCAAGTCTATCGTACTATATTTGAAAAACAAGTTAAATTGGTCCCAGTTTATAAAACACAATCAAAACAAGAAAAATATCTTGAGAGAGTATTTGTGGAAATTAGGTGGACAAAAATTGATCACAGTCTCTTAATTGAAGCACCATATTTTCTCCAAAGAGACAACCCTCTGGTTCCTGTTCTACATGCAGTCAACATGAAACTAGCTTATGACAACTCTCTGCATTCTATATGTGAAGAGTTCAAAGCAGCAGGTGTTGAAGTCCTGGAATTAAGTCCTAAAACATTATGCAACTTTCTAAGAAATGTCTCACTTCATTCACAAGAGAAGAGCCAACCCGTGAAAGTTTCTGAAACTTTTCTTTAAAAAAAAGAAAATTGCAAGTTACTTTTAAAATACTGTTTCATTTGGCAAAATGGTAAACAAAGTGAAAATGTAGATCTGCAAGGTGTTCCTCTTTTGGTGACTGAAGATGACATGCTTCAATCATTTGACAGAGAAAATCCTAAATATTATTCAAAATTTGGTAACCTATTCCCAGCTTACAAACACCTATTTACAAAGTGCGAGGGCGCATGCATTGAAACACTAGTGAAGCATTGCTTCTTGAAACCTTTAACTATCCAAAATGCAGCTTTTTTTATAAAAGCACATCTAGGTGAGTCATTCAATATTTCTCCCAGAGAGGATTGTGCAGGTCAGTTTGTACGTGAAATCAACAATGAACCTTGGTTAAAACATCTATGGTGCTTCTTTCAAAGTGAGCTACATAGCAAGAGAAAGGAAGAGAGAATGCAACTATTTAAGGACATTTTATCCTTGTTCAATGAGTGGGCTATACTACCAGTGTGCTATGGAAAACATTCTGAGAAAAACGTTCTAATTCCACTTGCCAAGGTCAAGAACACTCTAAAATCTCTTGATGGTGAAGTGAACAAAATTCTTTTTGAGCTGGGATTCTCCCGTGTGAAGTCTTCATTACTGCCTTTAGACCTATATGTTGAATACATTTCTCCTGCTCTTATGGATACAAAAGATGCCAGTATAGTGCTGCAACAATTATGTTCTAAAAGTCATCTTCAATGGAATGAACTTGAGGTGATCTCTATTGACCTACTTCTGAATTTCTTTTTACATGGTTTACAAAATAAAAGCAAGAGTAAAACCTTAATAGACCAACTTCAATCTTTACCCTTATTTGAGAACCACAAAGGAATGCGAAAGTGTTTGAACATTTATAAAAAAATGTACATATTAGACACTAATCGCGAGTTGGAGTTTATAAAACTTTACGAGCTGGACCCACAAACCATTTTCTTGAAAAATAATGCGACTAATAGAAATTTATGTAAACATATAAGCATTCAAATAATCAAAGAAGTAGATTTTCTAGTAGAATTTCTCCTTCATAACTTGGCATCTGTACATGAAGAGGAATTCTTACATATTCTTAAACTGATTTTGGAAATAAGTGATCTGCCTGAATACCAAAATAACAAAGATACTGTTATCTCCACCTTGAAACCAATGAAGTTAATCAGAGACAAAAATGGAGCACTTCAGCAGGTATCATACTTTTACAATCATGAAATACCCATTTTTAAAATTTTCGAGTTACAATCAATGTTTATCCCGGACGACTTCATGAAACCATTTAAAAAATATGGAAATCGTTTCAATACTCTACTACTGGACCTTGGTATGAAAAATGCACTTTCAGAAAATGACTTTATTAGGTTTGCAACCAATATTGAAAGGCATGCAAAAGATAATGACAGATCAAAATCCCTTAAGCCAAAGGCTAAAGCACTGTTCAACTACTTACTGTCCATGGATGAAAAAAAACTCAGTAATGATTTTATAACTAAACTGGGAAACATTAAGTTCCTCTTTCCTTTAGATGTACACAAAGACTTAAAATCCCTCTTTCCTTCACATTCAGAGAACACTACAATCGCACTTAAAGGGTCCCTGCTAAAGAAATATGAGGAATATGAATCATTAACTTGGACTTCAATGGACTTGATCAAAAATCTGACCTACATAGACAAGAAAAAGCTGAGCATTTTAGCTAAGTGTGGTGTTCTGCTTGAGCCACCAATTTGTCATGTGGTGAACAATCTAAAAAATATTTGTAGTGCTTCATGTGACAATAAAACATTAAAGACCACTAGGAGTCAAGTTCTTAAATTATCTTATGATTTCCTTCAGAACAAAAACACTTTTGGCCCTCACACCTTTGCAGACATTCAATTAATTTTATTAGAAGATAACAATGTAACTGAGCCAGGAAATGTAGTTTTTAATCTTTACAATAAAGACCATTTCTCACCTTATCTATTCAAGTTGCCTCCACTTCTTGCATGCTACAGTCCATTCTTTCAAAAGATTGGGGTGGCCCTGGAACCTTCCACCTTTCATTATGCAAAGGTGCTTTCAACGATTTATAAAGAAACTCTTTATAAAGAAGAAATGCATCCAAACCTAAAAAGGACTGTTCTGACTGTCACTGAACAGCTTTTTAAACTTCTAGAAAAAGAAAAGCCAACAGAACTGCCAGATATTAAAACACTTTATCTTCCAGCCACTAATGGAAAGCTCTATGATTCATGCAGCCTTGTTCTCAACAATAGGTGTACTTCTATGGCATTATCTCGACAAAGTAATGTACTTATGTTTCTAGCAATTGATTATTTAAGTGATGACCTATGCAAACAGGAACAGCTTGTCAAATGCTTACCTGAACAAATGCGTCCTAAAATGCTTACACAGATAACCGAACAAACAGTTGACAAAGAATCACTAAAGATTTGTAAATATGGAGATCAATGTCCACTAAAAAAACGCTTCCAGGAACTTCTAGCCTCTCCAGTCCTTCACGAAGGTCTTGTTTGTCTTTTAAGGAGTCAGAACAATGGAAAACTTGGTGAAGAAGAGGCTTCCAAAATGTGTAGAGTTGTTTCTGGAAAACTAGACGTAATATGCTGCTCTAATTTAAAGACATCTCTTATATATGACGGCAAGCCTTTGGAAGGAACACATATGACTCAAACTGTTTTTGTGAACAAAAAACGTGAAGATCAATGTACAATTTACCTAAAGCACACTGAATCAGTCTGCATTAGTTCATATGTTATCATAATTACTGTGCTTGCTACAGAAATTAACAGTCTAATGGAACATGAATTCAATAGTCAATCCATGCCAATTCTTATACAAATGTTAAGTTGTGAAAATCCCGATGGTATACTTTATGTGCTTAAGACTAATAACTTAATGAAAAATAAGAGTGCCTACAGTATTTACAGGTTTCCAAATCCAGGAGAACCCATTCCTGCTGAGTGGCATGATGCTTTAGATATGAGTATTTTGAATAGTTTTAAAGTAAATGACTATGTTGGATACATGGATCCCTCAGAAGAAGGCTCCTACCGTTATGCAACAATAGTAGAGGAACTGGATACCATATTATCTAATGGTGAAATAAAGATGTACCGAATCTGCCTTGGTAAAGATGAATTTGCTGAAGTTAGTGCACTTGATTTGTATCAGTTTAAAAGAATCATTACTGAAGACTGTAAAGCATTGGTATTGGTTGAGAATACAAGTCAGCAAGAACATATTCGCGATAAGTGGCATGAAGCATCTATGGAACACATAAAAAAAGAGCTTGATGGATGTCTAAAACAAATCTGGAATTTGCCCAAGAATGAAAGAGAAAAAGCAATCAGACGTCTTTACCTTAAGTACCATCCAGATAAGAACATTGGGAAAGAAGAACTTTCAACAGAAATTTGCAAGTCTCTCCATCAGAGAATCCGAGAGCTAGAATCAGGTACAAAAGCGAATGGCGCAGCTTCATCGACGTATTATTCTAATCCTTCTAAACCTTTTTACAAATGCTGGGAAAGATGGGATAGAGAAGCTTCACATCACAGAAGAAGTCATGAAACCTTTTCAAAGAGGACAAAATGTCAGTATGATTTCTGGGGCTACCACAACAAAGCTACCAAACCAAATCCTACAGAAGCAAGTAGGTGGTTTAGGCAAGCAGAGTGCGATCTAAGAGCTGCAGAACATGAAGTTGGTTTCCACCATACTGAATGGGTGTTTTTCAAAGTACACCAAGCTGTAAAAAAGGCTTTATTTGCAGCTCAGTACATCCATAAAGGGAAAACTGACAACAATGAAAACATTGACATTGTAAATTTGGCAAAAAATGTCTCTACATACTGTAGCAGTCTGCATGACATTAACAAATCTGTGTTACAGATGGAAAGATATGGAGTGGACAAATTAAAAACACAGTATCCTAATTTCTGTAATCCACCTGACATCCCAAACAATAGTATGCCATCAGACAAAGAACATGAAGTCATTCAATTGGCTGAAAATGTTCTCCAGAAAATAAAGACATATGTGTATTGATAAGAAGCACATCAGCTTTCTCTTCATTATTCACTTTAACATAGGTTAAAAAAAAGTTAAACTCTTTGGTTTTTCTATTTTACAATCATTAAAATGTCCTGCAGATGAAGATATGCATATATGGTAGCTGTGTATGTTTGTGTGTATCTCTCATTATTAATAACCTAAAGCAAAATACTTTGCATTACAGAAGACCAAAACTAAGCAATTAATAAGTGTAATTAATATAATAAAAACATTTTTGGACGTTGTAATTATTATTAAAAAAAAAAATATATATATATATTTTTTGATAGTTGGTTACATTTTCTTTATTGCTTCACTTAATGACTTGGTGATATGCATGAATAAATGGCCTAGATTTAATTAATTTGAATAAGAATCAGAAGTGACTCAATTTTGTTAGATTTTATTTTTTTAAATTATTTATCTACTAATATTCCCATAGACCTTAGTGTTAACTTCTGAAGATTAATTATTAAAATAATTTCATATTCTGATTCAAACTAATTTTAAGTTTAACGTCTGTGTATGTAGTTTATATATATATATATATATATATATATATATATATATGTGTGTGTGTATTTTAGAATGCAAACGTTTTATAGGTTTGTAGTTCAATTATGTTTTTGAAAAATGTAACCGTTTGATTTTTGTTTTATTTTGTTATTCAAATGCTGTTTTCAGTATACAAAATACATTCCAATAAAATTTGTTTCCGTGACTAAATTTTACCTTATTGGTTTCATAAAAACAAAACAAAACCCTTTTTTTTTTTAATTCTTTATTTTCGGTTTGACATATGTTACAGCGTATCAGTTTACTGTGGCATGTAAGTTGGTTAGGTTGGTACTTGCGTTAATTGTGCGCATTTCAGATATAATACAGAGCTGTTGCTTACAATGTTACATTTGTCTAGCCAAACAATGTCAATTTTTCGTTTAACATATAACATATCAACATAAAATCATAAAGTCAAAAATATAAAGTCAGGTCATGAACTCATACAATCGTAAGTTCAACGGTAACGCAAAATTTGCGTAAATGCGAATGCCTAGAGTTGTATCCCTGTGTCTGTTGGTGCCTAATCGTGGGCAGCTGTGTGGGTACGCCTTGCCTCGGCGGGTCATCTTTATGTAGGGGTGCTCACTGGATGGAGTAGTGTCGGTGTTGTAGAATTATTAGACCCCTTATAACCTATAACCATTATTAGGCCCCTTATAAACTATATAATCCTTACTGGGCCCCTTTAATACTATATTCTCATATTCAGCTCTCAGGCCTCATAGTTTAAGCTTTACAAGATTCCTTTGTTCGTAGAAACAGCATGTCAGCAGAAAATGCTAGAATCTTCTGATTAAATGAAACACTGTAGCAGATAGTCTTGATAGAATGTATAATTGCTAAAGAGGCCTTGAGATGCTAACCTTGAAAGACTAAGGTACCAGCTACTCCTTATGGATAGCTGCCAAAGCCCCCCTCCCATCGAGTGAACTCCTCGTGCTAGCAAGATGGCGCTGAAATCTGGAGGAGAACTTTATGACGTCAGTTATGACATAAGACGTAACACCCAACAAGGAGGGTATTTGACTAACCACTTTACACCTTTAGCCAATTGACAATGTTTTCTTGCTCATATCTTGATTTTTATAATGATGTAATTCTGCCTTTAAAAGGGCTTGCAAGCCCGCTTTTTAACAGAAGGTTAATACAGGCATAGAAGATTAGCTTATGGGCTCCCGGCCCTTTACGTGGTATTAGGTATGTTAGATTTGGCGTCGGTGTATGGGCTGGGTGTCCGTGGTTCGTCGTTGTGTGATCGAGTCTTATATCGGAGGTTGGTTGTCTGTGTGTCCCCAGGTCTTAGCTTATATTGTCTGCTGATAGGGGTTGTTACTACGCCTTGTAAGTAGAGTATGTGCTGCGTTAGTTACTATGCCCTTTAACCCCAGGGGGGGGGAGAGGTCTATAATCTATGTACGGGGCATTCGCCTCGTCTGTTCGGGGCGTGTTGGCCTTGGCCGACCGGTAAGGTGAGGTCTAGGCTGTAAATATTATAAAATAATATAAAATAACTGGTATAACAACAGGAGTGCAATCTCAACTAATAACACGTTAACTTAAATCTGGGCTTATAGTCGCTACCGGTTTCAAGGTACAGTCTCAGGGTGTTCAGCAGGAATGTCCGTGGCGACATTGGGTAGCCCCAGTGTGGCCATTAGGGCTGGAGCGTCCCCCGAGGAGGAAATCTTATAGTGGTTGTCGCCTTTGGTCACCCATAGCGTTCTTGGAGTCGCCCATCGGTATGCAATGCCAGCTGTTTGTAGGATGGATGTGACTGGCTGCAGGCTCTTTCGCCACAATAAGGTATCTCTGCTTAAGTCCTGGAAAAATGTAAGCTGGTGTGTCTTGAAGTCATGCGGTGATTTCCCTTTGACTGCTGTCATCAGAGCAATTTTGTCCGTGAGGGACTGGCATCTCAGGATGACGTCTCGTGAGGCTGCTTGTGGTGCTAGTCGAGGTTTGGCGATGCGATATACGCCATCAAATGTGAAGTGTTTTGTTTGCTTATTTGGGAGGAGGGAGGCCACCAAGCGCCTTATGTAGTGGGGCAATTTGTCCAGTGGTACCTCTTCTGGTACACCTCGTATTTTTATGTTCTTTCTCCTGCCCCTGTCCTCCAGTACATTTATTTGTCTATTGACATTTGCTTGTGCCTTTTGCAGCTGAGTGACTGTGTCTTTTAGGGATGTGAGGTCTTGGCGCAAATCTCGTACCTCTTGTTCTGCAGCGTGGGTGCGGGCCGATACCGCTTGTACTTCAGTTGCTAGTCCTTTTAAGTCAGCCTGCCACATAAGCTGGAGATTTCGCTGGAGGCCAGTCAGCATAATCTGAATGTCTTGTTTTGTGGCCGGAGTTAACTCTTCGGCGGGTTGCATGTTCGGGCTGTCACTGGCGGCCTGGGCTGCACTGTGTGTAGAGTCTCCATTCTCTGACCGCTCGGGTGAGACTGCTGTGGCGGTTCGAGTCCGCTGGTGCGTGGGAGTCTGCAGCATGCTGCTTATGTCCCTGTGCGGTAAGGAGTTGTTCTGGGCTGGTTTTTGGGACCTCCGTCCCATTTCTTCCTGGTAGTAAAAGTCTGCGTCGGCAGAGTATAAGCTCGCCACGAGCCACGATGTTGATTCCCTGTTAAGGGTCTGCTCACGTGTATAGTAGGCCCCAGTACCTTTGGCTCGGCGTTTCGTGCCCAATTTCTGCACAAACAGCATCTGTGGAATCAGCCGGTTGTCGGGAGTATGTGCCCACCGCTCTCTTTTCCCGGTGAGGTTTATTTTTAAGCCTTTTAGCCGTTTTTCCGCTCCTAGATGTCAGAGCTGCTGGAAATGGCGCCCTTCCCGCTGTGCCGCTAGCTCCGCCCCCCCCCCCCCCCCCCCGATGGCTATTTTGACGTCTTTGGCTTATCTATATGGCTACCATAACTTAAATTTACTTGTCAGTTCAAAGCGTTTCTTTGGGTTTTTTCCAGACAGTGCGTCGACAATTTCTGTTGTAATTTCTAAAATGACAGAAACTAAATTTGACCCCTAACTTACAATGTGACCTTGTAAAATTTAGAAAGTAAAATTAAATTATTTAATCTTTTCTGTCACTAATGTCTGGGTTTAGAATTATTTCTATTCCATTAACATCTCGGCAGAGCATCCATCCCCCTGTCTCATTTCTTATCACTTGGTTTGTTTATACAAAGCATTCCTTAGCTCAGGCTATGTGGTTAGTGTTACAGAAAGGATAGAAATGTCGTGTCTTTGTTAGCTTGCTTGAAGATAGCAAAATGGAGTCTGCTCTGTTCTGAGTGACTCTGGCAATATACACTTTTTTTTTTTTTAATTCTTTATTTTTGTCGTGCAGGTGATTACAAAGCATAAACATACGCCACAACAGCGTGTTTGAATAGTTAAGCATAGGATTAACAGTGGCATGAGAGGTTTGCACATTTTTGTTTTGTTTTAACATGAGAATAACTGGCTTTATAACAATAATAGGGAGAGTTAAACACGCTAGGCTAGACAAACTTAGAAATGGTTTAGTCACGTTCAGGATTATGTTAAATGGTATGTCATGTCTATGGTATCGCATTTCTGAGGAGGTTAAACGTTTACTCTTATACCAGATTTACGACTGTTTAGAATCTCTCTATAGTTATGGATCCAGAGGAGCCTGGCAGGTAAGAAAAGACAGAGGAGAGACACAGAGTAGGAGCACTGCATTTGTGGACATCATAGCATAGGGTTACTAACGTTGTGTTACGTACACGACTGCAGGAAAGACAAAGCAGTGAGTTAACAGGCGGTTCACTCTACACTAGCAATTTACTAAACATTGGTATGTCATTGGCTAATAACAGGTTAGGCTCACAATGTGTAATAGGCTATGCCTACTTAGTTGTGCTAGATATTTCAGGCTGCTTTATTTATACGGCATTCAACATTGCACTCTCGCTTTAAACTGTATATGACGGGCCCCAGTGCACTATCCATAGCTTGCAGTACCATATTATGTGGTAGGGGTAGTCTAAAACATCAGAAAAAAACATACACAAAAAAGATCAGGAACAAGTTGAGCGCCTATAACAATAAGTGTGAGGTGTCAGGCATGGAGGCAAAATGAGAAACCTATGCAGTACTATAATGTCCCCTGGGGTCCCCCAGGTTCGGGTCCTTTTTTGGACAGATTGGCAAGTCTGGGTTCAGCCTATTCCCAAGGCTGGGAGGTGTGAGTCCCGTGTGTTAGGTGTCTTTAGGATTGCATCCAGTAAAAACATTGGGGTTCAGAGGTTGGGTGCTGATTTCAATGCAGGGGCAGAGTATGCTATTTGTGTCTAGGGATGTCAGCTCATTTTACGTGTCCGCCAGGTTAAGTGTGTACTGCACGGTCGTCTATGTCGGCGACATTACCGGAGCTGGCTGGCAGGCGGTCCAGGTCTTTTCACCTGCTCATCCGATGCCCAGTCTATGGAGAGGGGTGTAGTCGCTTTGCCGCAGACTTGTGATGTGGTGCTTTTCGGTAGGGCGTGAGGTTGTGCCTCGTGCGGAGACTTCGTGGTGTTTCTCCATGTCGCTGAGCACTTAGTGGGTCTCATGTGTTCAGTGGTCTCGCTCCGAGAGGTGTAAGGCCAAGTGCCAGTGTCCGAGTGGGATGTCGCCGTTTCCCGCCCGTGTGCTCTCCGACTAAGTCTCCGACTGAAAGCCATCCTGTGGGCTCGTGGTAAGTAGCTGCCCAGGTGGCGCCGGGTTGCCGGTTGGATCCATGCCGCCATTGACCTCATAATTAGGTGGAGGGACCAGCCTTTAATATGGCGTTTTGTCCACACGCTGATGCGTAGCTTGGTGAAGAACTCCAGGGTGTGCTTGGGCGGCTTAGCGAGGGTGCTTCTTGGCGCAGGGCGCTGTGGTGCCGCCATCTTGATTGGGTCCCCATTGACCCGTGGGGATGTGGGATTAGTCGCTTGTATAGGTCGCTTTACGGGGGTTATCGTCCCCAGCGAGGACCGGGATGACCCCCGCCGGTCCAGGGGGGGGGGGTAGCAGGGCTGTATTCAACGCTCGCTTGTGATGTAGGCCGTCTCCCCCAGTCCCCAGGCTCCGTGCCAATGTAGGCCGCATGGTCGGGTTGTGTGCCCGTAGTGCATAGTGGTGCACGGCGGGCATCGTTCGAATCCCCGTGTGGTCCTGCATCGGATTTTAGGCCCCGTGTGTTGCTTGCACGGGTGGATCAGTCAGGATTGTCGGTTGTTTGCCCGCCGTGGCCAGAGCTCTCAGAGAGCACGTCCGGCCATCTTGGCTGTCAGGCCCCGCCCCCCGGCAATATACACTTTTAATTTCTGTCATAGCACAAAATGTCTGCCGATATAAATATCCTGACAGCACAACGGTCAGGAGTAATTCTTGACCATTCCTCTTTACAGAACTGTTTCAGTTCAGCAATATTCTTGGGATGTCTGGTGTGAATCACTTTCTTGAGGTCATGCCACAGCATCTCAATCGGGTTGAGGTCTGGACTCTGACTGGGCCACTTCAGAAGGCGTATTTTCTTCTGTTTAAGCCATTCTGTTGTTGATTTACTTCTATGCTTTGGGTCATTGTTCTGTTGCAACACCCATCTTCTGTTGAGCTTCAGCTGGTAGACAGATGGCCTTAAGTTCTCCTGCAAAATGTCTTGATAAACTTGGGAATTCATTTTTCCTTCGATGATAGCAATCCGTCCAGGCCCTGATGCAGCAAAGCAGCCCCAAACCATGATGCCCCCACCACCATACTTCACAGTTGGGATGAGTTTTGATGTTGGTGTGCTGTGCCTCTTTTTCACCACACATAGTGTTGTGAGTTTCTTCCAAACAACTCACCTTTGGTTTCATCTGTCCACAGAATATTTTGCCAGTACTGCTGTGGAACATCCAGGTGCTCTTGTGCAAACTGAAAACGTGCAGCAATATTTTGTTTGGACAGCAGTGGCTTCCTCTGTGGTATCCTCCCATGAAATCCATTCTTGTTTAGTGTTTTACGTATTGTAGATTCGCTAACAGGGATGTTAGCATTTGCCAGTGACTTTTGTAAGTCTTTAGCTGACACTCTAGGATTCTTCTTCACCTTATTGAGCAGTCTGTGCTGTGCTCTTGCAGTCATCTTTACAGGACGGCCACTCCTAGGGAGAGTAGCAGCAGTGCTGAACTTTCTCCATTTATAGACAATTTGTCTTACCGTGGACTGATGAACAGCAAGGCTTTTGGAGATACTTTTATAACCCTTTCCAGCTTTACGCAAGTCAACAATTCTTAATCGTAGGTCTTCTGAGAGTTCTTTTGTGCGAGGCATCATTCACATCAGGCAATGCTTCTTGTGAAAAGCAAACCCAGAACTGGTGTGTGTTTTTTATAGGGCAGGGCAGCTGTAACCAACACCTCCAATCTCATCTCATTGATTGGACTCCAGTTGGCTGACATCTCACTCCAATTAGCTCTTGGAGATGTCATTAGTCTAGGGGTTCACATACTTTTTCCACCTGCACTGTGAATGTTTACATGGTGTGTTCAATAAAAACATGGCAACATTTCATTCTTTGTGTGTTATTAGTTTAAGCAGACTGTGATTGTCTATTGTTGTGGCTTAGATGATGATCAGATCACATTTTATGACCAATTTGTGCAGAAATCCATATCATTCCAAAGGGTTCACATACTTTGTTCTTGCAACTGTATATAGTGTCAGGGTTTATGAATGCTTTTGTTTGTAGAGTATGTGTCAGTTAGTGCAAGTAAGTGCATACCTCACAACTCTGGGACGTTTGGAAATGAAATAGGGAAGAAAGCGTAAGGGAGCATCCTAGTGATGTCAAAAATGGAGCAGGCTTATTATTTATTTATTTTTAAAGGGGCATGGTAGAATGACCTGAATGCAAGGCAGGGTGCCAGACAATCACCTTGGCTGGCTTCACTGAGGGTTGTACATGCACAGAGCACACAGCTGACTTGTGATGCCAAGACACACACTCACATTCATATGCATGCACAGACCTTCAACCACGCACACCCACATACTGATATACTCACATTCAGAGACTCAGACAGATATCTGATTTTTGATCTTTTATCCATGTTTAGTGGTTTTCTACTGGGATCAGTCTATGGTATTACATCCTTCTCTTAGCATCAGTACAGGGCAGTTGTGCAGTCAGTATACAGAGCGATGTCAGCTACTCCCCTGCCGCCAGTGATGTCTGCCTCTTCGGCATGCTGCTCAGTTTATTTATTTTTAATTCTTTATTTTTGTCGTGCACCGGTAATAACACAAGCTTGTCTTGCCACGACAGCAACGACAGGCATCAACATGATACTGCATTGATAAACAATAGTGTGGCAGTTTAGATATTGGCACTTCTTTTGAAAACAGTTAACATGTTACTGATTATATTATGAATTCTGTGTGGTCTAATGGCATGTAAGTCCTTTGCATTAGTTGTAGGCGTGACTTAAGAGCGTGAGCTGCAGGTAGATGGTGTTGGTGTGAAACTAATAACAGAAACCATGTGAAAATCGTATTAGTATACCTGCTCCCTACCGAGTTGTGGACCTCTGTGGTGTCTAGGTAGTGAGCCCAGGGTAACTTAAGGCGAGGGTTCATGAGTGTGACAACTGTGGTGCAGGATGGTTATAGGACAGATGAACCTTGAGAGACAATTAACAAAATTGGATAACTTGTTATGGCGTCTCAAGATGGTAAATGGGGCAGCTCCATCCACTGTTATGTGTTATATACGTGGGTCAAATAGATCGGATCTGGGGGGGTGGTCGTATTCAAGGGAGGCAATTGGGTCTTATCTTGCCCAGTCTTAACCAGTGTGGGCGTTCTGTCGTGGGCAGTAAAGGGACAGTGAGCCCTATGTGTAGTACAACTTTTAAACAGAACTAAGGCATGATCAAAAACAACTTAAAAGGAGGAGAGAGAGGACAAGTCCCAGCACCAATATTGCTGTTTTCAGGTGGAGCCAGTTGCTCCTCGGGATGCAGGCATGAATGGGACCGCGGTAGCGGGATTCCAGGTGGTGGTAGTGGGTCGAGCGATACGACCAGGTCCCAAGGAGGACAGGATAGCGTCCATTTCAGATGCTTCTGTGATTCTGTGTTCTGCACCATTGTGTTGGAATAGCAGTGTACGTGGTGTGCCCCATCGATACTTCAGGCCTTGGGATGTGAGCGTGGATGTCAGGGGTCTCAGTGACTTCCTTCACTGTAGTGTTGAGCGAGAAAGGTCGGCATGGAACGTGAAATCCATTTCTTCGAAGTGGTATGAGGTCTTCCCCCTAGTGGCTTGTAACATGGCTGCTCTGTCTTGCCCGTTTTGAAATTTAACCAAGAGGTCACTGGTAGCTGGGGCAGTATTGGACTGAGGCTTGGGTAGGTGAAACATGCCATCCAGCTGTATACCTTTTGCTATTTTAGGGGGTAATAATGCCATAAACAACCTGCGTAGGAAGTGTGTGGTGGAGTCAGTGGTGGAGGTGGTGGCATGGTGCTGGAGTCAGATATACCTCTGATCTTCAGGTGTTTCTACCTCCTCTTATCCTCCAGAGCTGCTAGCTGGCTGTCAAAGTTCATCTGAGCTGTGGTGAGGTCCCTCACCTGCTTCTGCAGGTCTGAGATTTGGGGGGTATGCTCTTCCACCATTTGTACCACTTTGGTTAAGCGGGCAGTGAACCCCCTGACATCCTCCTGGACTTGGGATATGTCTGCAGAGAGGCTCTTTTGGAGTTCGGCCAGTAGGTTGGTGAGGATGGCCATGGAAATTGGGGTTGAGCTGTTTGCTGCCTTTGGAGGTGGAAGCCTAGGTCAGTGTTATGCAGGGTGACCTTATCCGAGACGTCGGAGAAGTCATCCAGCACGTCCGCCATGTCTGACCCGCTCACTCCATGCGGCCTTCTAAAGAGCTCGCTAATGTCAGCTGAGAACCCGGGCCGGTCCAGCCTCGGTTTTTTTGTTCTTTCGTCCCATATGCTTGTGGATACCGTCGGCTTTGATTAGGGTGATTTGAGCTCGCTGCTCAGTTTAATAGGTAGAACAGGCACTTGCCTTGCAACTCTACAGCCAGTAGGCAGGTGCCAGCTCTGGCAAGAGGGGTTGCTTGTACACCCTCCTGCCGTCTATCACCCGCGGTGGACAGCGACCTTCCCCACCCCAGGAAAGTATGTTGCTGACCTGCTTTTTCAGAAAGTATGCATGAGAGGCAAATTAGTTCTAGTTCTTTGAAGCTACCAGATGGAACACTTGCTCTGTTTTTAAGGCTGTCATCCTTAATAACAGAGCAAGCAATTAAGTAATACATGCAGCAACATGAAAGCAAACTTCAGGGCAGTGGAGGGGAATAAGACAGGTCCCCACTTAAACCCATTACATTAATACCCAATCCCACTGCCCTGGCTGGACAACATTTAATAGATATGCACACATCAGCATCTTGTTGGGTGCGGACATAAGGAAGGATTAAATTCTTACTATAGTTATAGAACTGTTATACCGACTCCTGTAGTTTTTTTTTTGTGTTTTTTTTGTGATAGCTGGCTTGCAAATCAGTCACCACACACCTGAACTATTAAGGGGTTTTAACTATTTGTCCACTGGGTAGAGCTGCAAGTGGGAAAATAGCGTGGATTTCTGTAGATTTGAGTGCAAAATGCAAGTGAATATATATTTACTGGATTTGACGTTAAGATTCCGTTGGTATACATTCGATGTTTAGTTAATATGAGAATCCAATTATTTAATATCGTATTTGCATGTGAAAAGTACTGATCTCGTTTCAAACCAGACCCTAAATCATATGGACCAAATTGTGCTCATTTAATTTTCAACCGTATTAAGTTCAAAAATTAAAATAATATCATGTCTGTGACTACCAGTAGCCACAGACCAAACCGTAGGACAGAATGTTGCAAATCTATGAGGATCAGCAAATGAATGAAAATGAAACACTCAAAGTACCTGACTCTGAGTGCACAGCCTGTGACAATGGGAGAAAGAAAAAGTATGCAAAAAATATAATGCAAAGTAACTTTTTAAAGAAACCGATGCCACTCCAACTTTTATTTCAACCCGCATGGCGCTACCATGTCTCATTTAAAGGGGCAATCTGTCTCTTTCTGCATAAGGAGTTTTTCACATTTGCCTTCCTTCGGTAGGGGGGGGACATGCTCCAAAACTTTGTACCTTAATTGGGTTGTGTTATCGTGCATCTCCATAAAGTGTCATGTACTTGGGTTACCTGATGTGTCATTTCAAACAGATGTTTTATGTTGTGATACCCAATCTTTAAAGGCATGGATAGTTTTGCCCAACTAGCCTCAGCTGCAAGGACACTTGAGGAGATATACCTCAAATTCTAGCAAAGATGTAAAGAAAGGAAAGAGTTTACATTGTCTGCTTGTCCTAGGGTGGGTACACACCTCTCACTTAATAATATCATTACAACGGTTACAGTCAAGGCAGGGAGTCCCAAACATTTAACAAAGAAAAATGTCTTTGATGCAAGAATATGTGTAAATATAACAGGTGCTCACACAATAAAGTACAAGTGCATACAGAAATGTGTTTACCTTTAAAATATCATAACTTTAGGGATAAAACATTCCTAGATCGTATCTATAGGGAAATGGAGAGAAAAAACAAAACAAATACAAAGGCACTTATAGTGTAGTATTTATTGCAATGTGAAATAAAAAACCAATAAATAATACAGGCACACATAAGTGCACTGCACAAGATAAATTGTGCAAAAAGAGCATTGCCCCTAAAGGGGCTACTTATCTCTGGGATAATCTAGGCTGTAGGTCCAGGGTACCTCCCAATTCGCTTACACAGGAGATGGCCTCTATTGAAGCAATTCAAAATGTCCTGAATAGCTTAGATCAGCTGTAATTTGCCAGAATTTCGTCCCGGAACAAAGAGTTTGTTCGCCTGGAATTCACTTGGAAATTCACTCTGAGGTTTGTCCGAACAGGGAGCTTTCTCAAGAGATATTGACTCCTCTGAGCATTCGCTGTTTTATACCTCTTCTGATTAGTGGTAAATTAAATTCTCAGTCTTCCATTTGATTCACTAGTTCTGCATTCAAAACGTGTGACGTCATTAAAAAACTTTTTAACATTCCTATAGTGTCAAAAAAGAAGAGTGTATGCGATCCACCACCAGACCGAGGGGTTTGAGCCCTACTTTTTATTTTAAGGATACAAAGAATATGTGGTAAATATTAAAACATAACCTTTAACAATCAAATATTTAAAAAGGTATTGACCTATTTGATAGGCATCATATAAGTTAAAAGAATGTTTTTAACCCCTTAAGAACACATGACATGTGTGACATGTCATGATTCCCCTTTATTCCAGAAGTTTGGTCCTTAAGGGGTTAAATAACCAAACAACAAGAGATGAGGTCCACCTAATATAATTCAAAAGGAAAACCTCTGCGTGTATAAGTACAAAAAGTCAAATCTAACTAGACTAATGAGACCCAACCTACTAAGAGGTAATTATAAATAGAAAGACTCAACCTATTGCAGGTGGTTACAAGTAAGCAGCATATGTACACACATAGAAATTAGTTATATCCAAACTCATAAGACCCAACCTATAGAAAGGAGGTTACAAGTAATTAAGTTAAAGACAAAATAATAAATCAAATGGTTATTTTGAAGTCACTAGTTATATGTAAACCCAGCCTATAAAAAAAGGGTTTTGAAATGTTCCACTTGTGCAGTAATAATGTACACCAGATATTTATTCAAATATAATCCACCCAGCCTAATTACCATCCTTATTTTGCCACTAGGGTGCAGCCCAGCAGCATCCAATGATCCACTAATCAGTGTAATATGAATAATGACCACAAGGGGGTAGCGGAAGTCTATTTAGTTCTTGCAGACACCACATGGAATATTTTGATGTGGTGCAATCAGTTGTAAAAATCAACCACCAGGGTTCACTATTCCACCAGAGGTAGTACTAGTATAACTAAAAGATATTGGATCCTAAAGAATTTTTAAATCCTCCATAATAATTTAAAACTGAAATGGCCCTTGTCAAATATGGGTCTACAATTTCACCAAAAAAACACAGAAAAAAAATCACAGAAAGGGGAGATAATTAAAGGAGCACTATAGGGTCAGGAACACAAACATGTATTCCTGACCCTATAGTGCTAAAACCACTATCTAGCCCCCTTGCACCCCTTAAGATAGTATAATTTTACTTGTATTCAAGTCTGAAGCTGCTGCCTCTGCCTGTGAACTTCCTCTGACCGCTGACATCATCAGAAGTGATGGCCTGATCCAATCACAATGCTTCCCCATAGGATTGGCTGAGACTGACAAGGAGGCAGATCAGGGGCAGAGCCAGCACAATTCAAACACAGCCCTGACCAATCAGCATCTCCTCATATATATGAATTGAATCAATGAATCTCTATGAGGAAAGTTCAGTGTCTGCATGCAGAGGAAGGAGATACTGAATGTTTGGATGCATTTAAGGCAGCTATGACCCAGGAAGGATCTCTAACAGCCATCTGAGGAGTGGCCAGTGAAGTTATCACTAGGCTGTAATGTAACCCCTGCATTTTCTCTGAAAAGACAGTGTTTGCAGCAAAAAACCTGAAGGTAATGATTCTACTCACCAGAACAAATTCAATAAGCTGTAGTTGTTCTGGTGACTATAGTGTCCCTTAAAGACGCTTTAAAAAAAAAAAAAAAATCTCTGCATATTGCTAATTCACCATAAGTTACATGTTTTTTTTTGTAAATCTTTTTATTAAAGTGTTTTCAAAGTATAAAGATCACGTATTTGGTAAGCAGTGTGAAACTCGCAGGTTTCTAAAATTTGACGGAACATATTATACATTGGGATAGGCAAATCTCTGCGGAATCAGCAATAGGGAGACTCGCAGGTCTCTTAGCAAGTTAAGTATAATGCTCGTACGTTATAGGTAGCGTAGGTGCACAACAGTGTGGAACGGTGATATCACACAGAATAATATGTAGAAAGCGACCAGAGGGTATCACGTGATATGGTTATGTGCTAAGGACAAGTATAGCTTGTATCGAAACATGCCGTTCTCAACGAGCTTTGATGCAAGATGTAAGTTAAACAATAATGCGCTACTAGGGATGTCAAAGCAGCAACGGGAAAGGTGACTCGCAGGCCTCTGTTGGGTTCAGACTCGCAGGTCTGTAGTGGTGTCGTCAGGTAAACTCTAGGGCCCATGGATGCTGGGGTCACTCGGGGTGCGTTTCGCAATCGGCTACATAGTCCTCAGGTAGTCACCTGTTCACATTAATATATGATTCGGGGCATAACCACCCTCTAAGCTATAATAGTGGGAAGTAGTTTCTGTTCTGTGACTGTGTGTACCTAGGGGAGATGCCCTACCCTCAGTTTTGGTGAGTAATTGGTCATGGCCTTTGTCGTCACCCCTCTCGGCATAGCCTGTGCATAAGTTACATGTTATGAGCCTAGGGTATAGTCCCAAGAAAAAAATTAAGTTTTGTATGTTAGTTTCATTTGGAACTGGGTGTCCTGTGTAGATTTTTAGGGATCCCAGTGACAGAGTCTTCGGACCTGGTGGCTGGCTGCACGATCCCTCTATCCCTGGGATAAATCAAGAGAGCTAGGCCTGAGAGCCGCAAGTGCCTTTGAAAAGGCAATAGCAATCACTGTAAGCAGAGCTGCAGACGATACCTGCCTGGAAGGAAAGCTGCAGAGAAATAGACAGAGAGAAATATGCCTGCCTGTAAGAAGGGCTGCAGCGGAATAGGACGATACCTACATGGAAGGAGATCTGTAACCTGGTCGGGCGGAAAAGCTCCAGAAGGACCCCAGTCAAGCTAAGGCGACTGGGGCAAAAGCCAGATAGTAAGCGAACATGGCGGAGGTACCCAGCCAGGGTACAGGGAGCTCCGTCACCGTGGCCGTTTTCCGATCTGGCGAGGAGTTCCAGGTGATTGGCTCCTTAGTCCCTGTCTTCTTTAAAGTTCTCCCAGGGCCCTACTGAGAGTAGCCCCTAAGTTCTGGGTACTCTTGGCTTTGCCTGTCCTCTCCTCCAAGAGCGCTGTCCTCGATAGACAAGGGACCAGTTCCATTTTTAGTTCCATAGAGTTCCAGATTCCTCCAGGGTGGGAACAGAATTATGTGACTATATATACATATTTAAAAACTAGTGTTTTTTAAATATATATATATATATATATATATAATATATATATATATATAAAATAGAAAAAAAAACTGCACTCACGCTTTAAATGACTCCAATACCGGGTACATACGCCAAAGCTCCAGCAGACACAAATAGCAGTAAAGGATGGCTGCTCACCGGATTTTAAGAATAAAAAAAAAATGTATTGATACATATTTAAAAAGACCTTTTAAAGTATATATATTTCAAGGTTAAGGGATATGGAACAGTGCACTCCGACCACGCTAATGAGCTGAAGTGGTCTGGGTATATATATATATATATATATATATATATATATATATATTATTTTCCATAAGGTTTTATAGAAAAATATTGCAGCACAAGTGTCATTCCCCTGCAATTTCACTTTCATTTAGGAGTTAAATCACTTTGTTTCTGTTTATGCAGCCCTAGCCACACCTCCCCTGGCTATGATTGACAGAGCCTGCATGAAAAAAAAAAAAACTGGTTTCACTTTCAAACAGATGTAATTTACCTTAAATAATTGTATCTCAATCTCTAAATTGAACTTTAATCACATACAGGAGGCTC
Organism: Pelobates fuscus; assembly: GCF_036172605.1. Lineage (NCBI taxonomy): Eukaryota > Metazoa > Chordata > Amphibia > Anura > Pelobatidae > Pelobates > Pelobates fuscus. Next base: position 82,794,838 of record NC_086327.1, on the reverse strand, counting down.
TTGCAGGGTCTAGCAAGCTATTAACATAGCAGGGGATAAGAAAATCTTAATTAAACAGAACTTGCAATAAAGAAAGCCTAAATAGGGCTCTTTACAGGAAGTGTTTATGGAAGGCTGTGCAAGTCACATGCAGGGAGGTGTGACTAGGGTTCATAAACAAAGGTTTAACTCAAAGATTTAACTCCTAAATGGCAGAGGATTGAGCAGTGAGGCTGCAGGGGCATGTTCTATACACCAAAACTGCTTCATTAAGCTAAAGTTGTTCAGGTGACTATAGTGTCCCTTTAAATAAAAAGTACTTAGATGGTATATATTTATATGATCTAAGTACTTTTATATACACATACATACATCATTATTAAAAGTGTATTTTATTATATATTAATATTAAAATACACTTAGATTAAAAGTGTATTTTATTATATATAAATATATATTAATATTAAAATACACTTAGAATGACTTTAATTATATATTTATAATCATATATATATTTGTGTAAGGGGCAAATAGCCGTATATGGAGTAAGGATCCAGCATAAGCGTAGGATAGTATAAAGGGAGCAAGTCGGTTGTGGTGTGCCGAGACCGACGATACGGTAGGCCTGTAAATAAAGAGGGCCCACCAAGGAGTAAGAAAGTAAAGTAAATGGAAAGAAAAGAGAAAGTGTTGAAATAAGGAGTGGGTGGGAGGGTCATTCTGATGCTGACCTCAAGCAATATGAGTCAGGTAAGGGGTGGCCCTTATATAGGGGAGTGAATTAATTTAAGCCCCTCCCACAAATACAGGCCAAACAGCCTTAATACTTGTGTAAGGGGCAAATAGCCGTATATGGAGTAAGGATCCAGCATAAGCGTAGGATAGTATAAAGGGAGCAAGTCGGTTGTGGTCAGGGCAGGTGCAAGGATTTTTGCCGCCCTAGGCAAAAGTAAAGTTTGCCGCCCCCCCATGTGACATCACAATGCCCCACCCATATGATCTGCCATATGAACTAATGCCAGTGCTGCAGTGCCGCCGTGTTTACATTAAAAGGCCTGCAGGGACAGGCTATAGACACCAGAACCACTACATTAAGCTGCAGTGGTTCTGGGGACTATAGTGTTTCTTTATTGTGAGGTAAATTAGAGATTAGTGCCACGAATAATATACTAGATTGCCTACTTACAACCAGATGAGGATGATGATGGTCTCTAGCTGCAGTCTGGCTCCACTGGTCTGGTGTAGAACAGGAGCTCTGGAGGCTGTTTGTAACTGTGGTCACAAAAATCAATGTTCTGGGAGAACAGGAAGCAGCTCCCTTTTTGGGGGCCCTTTACACAGCTCAAGGTCTGGGTCCCAGGGTCCACCTTCATGTTCCACCAAGGAGTTTGTTCACAGGGGGTGGAGTGTGTAGGGGATGTCCTGATATGTTTGTAAGGAATGCATTGTGTGAATCTGTGTATGTAAGGGCTGCAAGGTGTGTTTCTGTGTATGTACGGGATGCAGTGTGTGCGTCTGTAAGGGGTGCATTGAGTGTGTGTTAGGAATGCATTGTGTGTTTCTGTGTGTGTAAGGGTTGCATGATTGTGTGTGTGTGTGTGATGGATGTCAATCTCTTTCTCCCCCTCCCTCCCTTGTCACTCTCTTTCTACCCCCCCTTGTCACTCTCTTTCTCCCCCTCCCTCCCTTGTCACTCTCTTTCTCCCCCTCCCTCCCTTTTCACTCTCTTTCTCCCCCTCCCTCCCTTGTCACTCTCTTTCTCCTCCCTCCCTCCCTTGTCACTCTCTTTCTCCCCCTCCCTCCCTTGTCACTCTCTTTCTCCTCCCTCCCTCCCTTGTCACTCTCTTTCTCCTCCCTCCCTCCCTTGTCACTCTCTTTCTCCTCCCTCCCTCCCTTGTCACTCTCTTTCTCCTCCCTCCCTCCCTTGTCACTCTCTTTCTCCTCCCTCCCTCCCTTGTCACTCTCTCTCTCCCTCCCTCCCTTGTCACTCTCTTTCTCTCCCTCCCCACTCTCTTTCTCCCCCTCCCTCCCCCCTCCCCACTCTCTTTCTCCCCCTCCCTCCCCCTCCCCACTCTCTTTCTCCCCCTCCTTCCCCCCTCCCCACTCTCTTTCTCCCTCTCCTCCTCCCTCCCCACTCTCTTTCTCCCTCTCCCCCTCCCTCCCCACTCTCTTTCTCCCTCTCCCCCTCCCTCCCCACTCTCTTTCTCCCTCTCCCCCTCCCTCCCCACTCTCTTTCTCCCTCTCCCCCTCCCTCCCCACTCTCTTTCTCCCTCTCCCCCTCCCTCCCCACTCTCTTTCTCCCTCTCCCCCTCCCTCCCCACTCTCTTTCTCCCTCTCCCCCTCCCTCCCCACTCTCTTTCTCCCCCTCCCTCCCCACTCTCTTTCTGCCCCTCCCTCCCCACTCTCTTTCTCCCTCTCCCCCCTCTCTTTCCCCCCTCTCTCTTTCTCCCCCCGCCTACCTCTATTGTTGCGTGGCCGAGCTCTGTATGGTCCACTCTCTTTCTCCCTCTCCCTCTCCCCCTCCCTCCCCACTCTCTTTCTCCCTCTCCCTCTCCCTCTCCCCCTCCCTCCCCACTCTTTCTCCCCATCCCTCCCCCCACTCTCTTTCTCCCCCTCCCTCCCCACTCTCTTTTTCCCTCTTCCCCCTCTCTCTTTCTCCCCCCTCTCTCTTTCTCCCCCACTCTCTCTTTCTCCCCCACTCTCTCTTTCTCCCCCACTCTCTCTTTCTCCCCCACTCTCTTTCTCCCCCCTCTCTCTTTCTCCCCCCCCCCACCTCTATTGTAGCGTGGCCGAGCTCTGTATGGTCTGCGGGTACAGGGAGCTTTTGTTTCCTGTACCCGGCCGGACTAAAAGGAAGTGCCCACTCAGTGTGCACTTCCTGTTAGTCCGGCCGGGTACAGGAGACAGATGCTCCCTGTACCCGCGGACCATACAGGGCTCGGCCACGCTACAGTGAGGGAGTGACAGGAGGGAGCGCTGAGCACTTCCCTCCTGTCAGCCCCTCTCCTCTGGCTGCGCCCAAGCGGTGCGACCTCATGGACGCAACAGCCCGGGCAAAGCTGCAGCCGCCTGAGGCTCTCTGCAGAGCGCTTGGGCGGCTGCAGCACGAGGGGGGCCGGCGCTCCTGGCGGCGCCCCTTCCCAAGGGGCGCCCTAGGTGGCTGCCTAGTCCGCCTTACAGGTAGCGCCGGCCCTGGTTGTGGTGTGCCGAGACCGACGATACGGTAGGCCTGTAAATAAAGAGGGCAAAGATTTAATACAGTCAACAAATATATACAAATTAACCAGACATTTCCTTAAACGCATTACAGTATTTAATTCCTGGAAGGATTTTGAAGGTAGGAATCTAGGACCGAAAGTGGACACCATTTGTTGTGGGTAGGATAGTATTTTATCTCTACTGTTGGTGCGTGTTGACTTGTTTCGGAATGTGGTAGAGCCAATAGGTAATGATATATGTGTTTACATATGTGGGATCGTTGAAGACAATGATCTGTCTGAGTGGTGGTGATGGTAGTGGATTCTCTGGCCTGAGAAAGGCATAGAAGGCAATGTGCAAGGCTGGTAATGGCCAACTTGGTAGTATAATTGAATGGTTGTAGATCTAATAGGTCCGATAAGGATGGAAAAGTTGGATGGCTATTGGTAATCTCTGAGAGGAATGTGGGGGAATGGATTCCTGAAAACCTCTGAGTATATTCTTGTCTGGTATGATAGCATGAAGTTATGGTAGTTTTGGCCACAGGTTATCCTGTGTTGTTGAATGCCTGTAAAATATATAATTAATGGTGTGTGAGATAGTTTAAGGTGGCAAAAAGAAGCAACCTAGGAGAAATGTTTTGACACAGGTTGAGCTATGTCGTGTTCCAATGAGATTCTTTAAGCCAGGTGAAAAGCTGTGTTATGCGTTCTACAAGTATGGGACGAAAGTGCTAGGTGGGATAGTGCATGCTATGCTGCATGAGTATGTCTAATCCATGATTTTGTCTCTGGAACGAAAGAGTGGCCGTGACTGTATGGGCGGCTGTAGGAAGCGTTTGATGAACATGCCTGGAATATAAATGAGACAATTGTCGGCAGGGATGTAAACCCCTGCCTGGTATATGAAAGTAAAAGAAATGTAATAAGTGGCCAACCAAGTGAGTTCCCCAGAATTATCATGACCTTATGGATGATGAGTGGTGTTTGTTGATGATATGACATGTGCTTAGTTGTCTGAGTAACAACGGATTTACCCCATGCCACAGCAGTTGCTACAATGGGGTAGATCCCCCAAAGAGGCTGCGGTGGTGGAAAAATGTGCAAACCTGGATGCCATGGCCAACAGCTCCAAAGCAATCGTTCCTGGTAGATCGCTGCCAAACCCGTGGTAGACGCCGCGTCTGACCATCTGGTTGGAGAAGTGTCAGACAATCCTGGAAGGAACATGCTTTTACCATGCCAAGTGGTAAAGAAATTTCCCCCCATGCGCAGGTCTGCTGTTGCTGGGGTGTCTAGGGACATCCTCTGATCATCATGTTGGAAGTGTGGAAAAAGGGTAAAGTACTCTGGATGTGAAAGCGTGGTCTTGTGGTTTGATTGGCATGGCAAAATTAAGGAACCTGGTAGGGATTGTAGTTCCTTGCAGTTGTAAGTAGGTAGTGATTAATGTAGTTGAGAATGTTCCCTATTTGTCTTGTGGTAACTTGCGTGTATGGATGCCGACTCAAGTCGTATGCCCAGTAATGTGATGATAGTGTCTGGGCCTTCTGTTTCTTATGGGGTACTGGGACGCCCAAGTGGTCAACCAGACTAAGCTGCCGTGAGGCTTCTAGTGAAAAATATGTTATCTTTGATCAACAAGAAGTCTTTTAGATAGTGTATGACTGTAAGGCCTCTGGATATGTTATCATAACCAGCACAGAGTATCTGCGAATATCGATAGTAGGCTAATCTGTAGCCCGAAAGTTGAGCGGGGAAAGGATTGCCCATTTTATGCCATGTAAGTGCCAGTGTGTAGGGTAGATGGTAGCCGTTTACTGCGTTGATGATATTGGTCTTACTTAACCAAGCTTAAACCCATGCTTGAGTGATAGCTGTAAAGGTAGATCAATGGTGTTGTATAGTAAGGAAACCCCTTGGAGGGTATGATTGAGTTGAGACTTGGGGTAGCGGAGGTGTGTGGTGCCAATAAGTCTATGGTTAGTCTCTGTTTAAGGGAAGAGTTCCTTGTGACAATACCAATTTGTGTGTGTTTTGTGCAATGCTGTAAATGGTGGAGATTGGAAAACCCAAGTAAAGACCCCTCTGCAAATCTTGGCTACGAGTGTGTTTACAGCCAATGGTTCTGTTGTGCTGACTGTAAGTGAGGGCATGCTATATTCCTTGAAGGTGTATTTATGATACCTGTATGGGAGCCCTTTGAAGCTCCAGAGCTTTAGTAAATCTACTACAAGTCTGAAAGGGTGATGAGTCAGTAGTGTTGAAAATGCATTGGTGTGTACAGATGGTGAGTACGTTATTTGTAAGTTGTATTGGGACACATGGTTTGTCATGTGCCCTGAACCATTTGAACATATATGCAGCAGTCTATATGCAATGCAACTACTCATATCAATTGTCTCTGGTAAATGCCTTTGCCCAATGTGCTGGGATCATATGTGCAGGGTTAATGTCTTGTGTTTCATAAGAATTGATTGTACCAGGTAACCGAGTTTCGGTTGGTGCTGGTTGTACAGTAGCGTGAGGCCCAGCCTTGTGGTGGCTGTGGAGGGCTGTGGTGACCGACTCGAGATTGCCAGTCTGTCATACATTTTTTGGCTCATAAGTTTATGAGTGAGGCTAGCATGGCCTGGGTGTCACCTGAGTTGGTGTAGCTGGGCCTTCCCCTGCCTCCGTGTTGTCCGTTGATGTATGGAGGAGTTTGAATAACTCTGCTTTCCTTGCTGTGGCAGGGTAGGGGATTTGTCACCTCCTTATGTCGGTGGTAATGTGTGGGATCGTCCAGGATCTGATTGCTGCTGGACTAGCAACATCTCCTCTGCTTGAAGGTGTATCAATTCTAGCCGGGGTGCTAGGAAGAGTTGATTCTTCACCATCTTTTTGAGAAATACTTAAATAACAATAAAGATTGCAATTATTATTTGTACCCAGGGGTCTTGTACTGGCTTGCTAGCTAAGCCGTAAGGCGAAACGATTAGGCTTGGTGTTTTTGGTGACTGCTGAGGCCCTGCTAGTTGCCAAGTGGCTTGAGAGGCTCTATCTATGCTTGGCGCGAGGGGATTTTGTGTGGCCACCGAACGTTGTGGCAGGATTTTGGCCTCTCGGTGACAGTAACCAGAAAATAGGAAGGGGAGTGACAGGTGAGGCCCTCTCTATGATACCATGCGAGGCGGCTAGCTCACGAGTGGCCCGAGGGGTGTATGCCTCCGAGTGTGAGGCGGGGTGTTGGCCTTGCGGGACCACTAACCGAAGCATAATGCAGAGAAAAAAGGGGGTAATATTTCTTATTATTTTTATTTATCTAGCTCTAAAGGGTCTGAGGGATCCCCTTTTAATAGGTTGCTGCTTCCTAGTTACCTAGCGCTGTCTCATTTTTATTTATTTCTAATACCTATTGGGCCCTAGAACCCTAATTGCCAGTACGCTATTACTTTTCCAGGGAAGGTAAGAGATGGATAACTACGTGAGCAGGTGTATGTACCTGGTAGTATGGTATTGAACCTGACAATCCATATAGGTTTTTTAGTAGTAACTGTAACCTGAATGGATAAAGCCGTATGGCATAAGGAAATATGGCATAGACCAAGCTTATCTTAATACGTACAGTATATGTGAAAAGTAAAGTGCCGTGATGTGTAAATATTAAACATCGTAGCTATACTGGTTAAATATGTATCAATCTTAACCCATTAAGTGCCGTATGTACAAGTGAAAAAGTGGTCTGTCCCCACCTTGTATGTTGTATGTCACCTTGCTAGAGGAAAGTCTGTTGTGTGAGCAGCGTGCTGTGAAAAATGTATGTAAACTATATCACCAGTTACGGATATACAGATGCGTCTGCTACTGTGTAATAATATATGTATTTATACCAGATGTTGATATACTACTTGCTATGTGAATGGTTGTATGTCTTATTGAATGGTAGGGGTCAGTGAACATGGTGTTGCAAAATGCAAGTGCACTGGAGATCTGCCGAGTGCCCTATAGGTGGCAGTGTAGTTGGATACTGATTGGTATGTGAAATGTTGTTTGTCTGTTGACCTATAGGGGTCAGTGTTTTGGTGTTTGTAAAACCCCATGAAAATTGTCAATGTACTTGACAGACCTGTAGGTGGCAGTGTTGATAGAACCACTGTTGGTCTTGATTTGAAATGTAAATTATTGTGAATTAAACCTGAAGTTGAGCCCATGCTGGAGTTTAATTTATGGTTTATGGTTATGTTTAAAACAATCTTATGTGTAATTTATATTGGCTGGTAAATTGTATATGACATGTGAAGACAGTTTTGCTGTTGACCAGTAGGGGTCAGAAATGCTGATTGTTTGGTAAAAATACCCTTTAATCCAAACCCGTTTGACAATATACAATATGTGAACATAATAGCTTAATAACATTCATTGTAACAAACCAAAGTTCTGTTCGTGGGTTGTAAACGCACGGAACGTGTGTGTAGTACAATAGTAAATGCATGAACTAGTTCCCGTTTGGTAGAAAATTGCATGAACCGTGAGCCTGGTATGTCAGGGAAACTAAACGAAACGAGCAGTGAGATTTGAAATGCACGCACAGAATTGCCTAGTATGTTTAGGCAATTGAAACAGAATGTGTTCCCATTTGGGAGTATGCTAATGCTCGAAATGAGCCAGTGACAGATATAAACAAGTGAGTTTAAACGAATGACATGCATGAACATGCAATGGTTTTAGAACAGACTTAGACAAAATGCAGCCGTAAAGTGAGGACCTGACCCGTGCATGGTGCCGTGGGACTGATGCCTGGCGTAACGGGTAGGTCGACTTACGGTTTGTGAGTCACTTGGACACCATCCACGGCGATGGATTGAAGAAGGAAGGTGGTAGGCCGGAAAAGCCTGTGGCTGGATTCCTGACACAGCTCAGCTTAGAAAACCTCATGGAGTAATCAGGTAAAATGGCGTCTAGATGACCCGGAAGTGGAAATCATTCTGATGCTGACCTCAAGCGATATGAGTCAGGTAAGGGGTGTCCCTTATATAGGGGAGTTAATTAATTTAAGCACCTCCCACAAATATACACCAAACGGCCTTAATACATATATATATTCCGCCTCATTGAAGTGCACTCATGGGAATCAGTATTATTTCAAAACGTGCTGTTTATTGAAGCATCACATTTTCAGTACAAATAGTGTCAACGTTACAGTCCCCCTTGGGACTTTTTTCAAGACCTTTCAAGGGCTATAAACTTAGTGAAAATGTGAAAAACCCAAATTGTATGATTTCTGGTGTTTACTGAAAGTGCAAGGTGAGAAACATGACGTGCATGGTTTTAACAAGACATTTAATCCATGAGCATGTCTTGGAATGGCGGGGCGGGGTTGGCCAGTCTGGAAGCGATGAGCAGTGTCTGGAAGAAAGCCTGAAAAACTAAACCGAGACAAATGGTCAGCTGAGATGTTTGTGAAGCCTGGACCGTGAATACGTGTGATAAGAAATTGGCAAGTGGCCGCTACCCATGTGAGTTTCCTCAACAGTCTTATGATGACCAAAGATGAAGATCGGCCTTTATTCGCAATGTGACAAGTGACTAAGTTGTCTGAATAACATCTGACCAAGTGACCGGACCATTTCGGTCCCCAGGCAATGGCAGCTAACACGATCGGATACAATTCATATAAAGCTGAAGTAGCGGAGAAGCTGGGTAGGGACTTAACGTCTGTAGGCCATGACCCCCAAAGCCATTGATCACCCCAGATGGCTGCAAAACCAGAGTTTGACACAGGGTCTGTCCAAAGGGTGGGTGAAATGCCAGAGAGGGGGGGGAAAAACATGGCTCGCCCATTTCAAGATGTGAGGAAAATGCCACATGAGCAAATCAGAGGTTGCGAGAGTGTCTATAGTGATACGTGATGCGTCTGTGGTGAATCGTGGGAGCAAAGAGAGTAAACGGGAAATAAAGGCAAAATTGAGCGACCCCAGCAGCGATTGAAGTTCCTTGCGGTTGCAAGAACCCAGTTGCAAGTAGTGTTCAATGCTTGATAGTGTGTACTCAGTCTTGTCCTGGGAAGGCTAGCTTGCATGTGGATTGAGTCTAACTGGATCCTCAGAAAATTGCATGATGGTATCAGGACCTAAGATCTTGTGAAGGGAGACTGGTATAGTCAGGACTATGTGTATAAGGCTGCTAGGGGGGAGTGCATTGTTTCAGTCGTGAGGAAATCGTCCAGATAGTGAATAATGGATGGACATCTGCACACATTAAGCAATAACCAACACAAAGTTTCAGCAAATGTGTCAAAAAAATTTAGGGCTGGTTTTGGAGTCAAAAGTAAGTCTTGAGAAAAATAATAACGCTCTCGCCACTTAAAGCCGTGCAGATGCCATAGTGAAAGGTGAATGGGAAGTAATTTAAAAGCATTTACAATGTCCGTTTAACTGAGCCATGCACCTGTACCATTGTCAAAAATGGCCCAAATGGCATTGTCTATAGTGGCATATTGTAAGGAAAAATTTTTGGAGGGAATGAGGGAATTAAGTCTGGGAATAGTGAAGGAATGTGGTGCCGATAAGTCAGTGATAAGTCTGGGTTTAAGTGAAGTTGCCCCCGTGATCACCCCTATGGGGTTGGTTTCTCCAAGATGTGAAAGGTGGAGAGACAAAAGGCACCAACAAAATCCTTGCTCTACTTCAGATCTTATCAGTGTACACACTAACTCTGGGTCATTTAAAGTGGTTTGCAAATTGTTGCATTCTAGTGTACCGGTTGGCGCAACAGTGCAGCCAATAACGTGACGTTGATGCTAGTGTGGTAAGGTTTAGGGAAAACTTTATAACCCGAAAACAATGTGAACACCCGTGTAATAATCTACCAGACTAAAACCACAAGTGCCCGCATTAAAATTATTGCAAATTTGTGATTTGCCGAAAAAAATGATGTCCCTACTCAGCTTATCCTTCAGGATTCTGGGAGGCCTCGCCGAGTTTGGGACAGAGTGACACTGATCAATTTCTGCTGTACTATGTGCAGTAGATGCACATACGGCCCAAGACTGGGGTTTGAGGCCTGCAAAGTGTCAGCAGAATAACTCAGTGTCCAGGCCCTGGGGAGATAGCACAGCTAAGCGGACAAGGGCACATGTATGAGTGTGGGGATAGATGCGTGGGAGTGTTTGGAAATAATGTGTGTGAGGGATTATGTTCTATGTGAGTTAGTGGGGGGGGGGGGGTCTTACCTCAGTGCCATCTGTGATTTGGGCCTGCAAAGGCGATTTTGGTGTCCCTCATGGCTGCTGCAGCGCTGGATGGTGGCCGGCAACTGAGGGAGTGATTTGGTCACATTTCTCAAGGTATGGCTGCCGGTGTGCCCCCCCCCCCCCCCCCCCCGCGGCCTACCTCCTCTTGGAGCAACCCCTGTGGCCCCTGCCCCTGGGGGCCGCACCAGCACCGGCCGGCGTTCTCGCCCGCCAGCCAGGCTATCCCCAGACACTACTCCTCGGGCTCGGTTGAGGAGTAAGAGCCCGGGCCCAAGGCATCGCCAGGACCGCATGTCTGGGGCTCCAGACACATGGCCTGCTACCAGAGGCCGGGATTTGCGGCCTTCTATTGCCACGCGGCCTACTACTATGAGGCCTGCTGTCCGGCCTTCTTTTGCCGCGTGGGTGGCATGGCCTACCCAGCGGGCTCTGGTAGCCCGGCCGGCTTCCCCAGCACCGATCGCCCCGACCGCCAGCAGTGGATCGCGGGCTGGTGGCGGTTACCCTCTCCGGGCGGCGAATGGCCATCCGACAACACTCCAGGTCCCCCCGCGGCCAGCGGGAAGGAGGGGCTGCCACTGGGGCCCCGGTGGTAAGTAGGCCCTCGAGGGCCGCGCGGGGTACCTCAGTACCGACGTTGGGGGTCCCCTTGTATGTCGGGAGCCTCCTCTGCCAGTGAGGAAGGCTCCCAGGGCTCTGTCTCCCCTGTCCCCTCTCCTCCCCCTGTGGCTGCTGCATGTTTGTCTTCAAGGGGGCCCAGCTTACCCCTAGGGTCCTTCTCCTCCTCTCCCTCCCTTCTCTTCTCTGCTGGGCCTCCCCTCCCCCTTCCACCTTTCTTGTCCCCCCCTATCTGGTCTTCTCCTCCCCTGGTCCCTTCCCTTTCTGGGTCCCCTCTGTCCTCCCCTCCCCCCTCTACCTTGCCTGGGCCCCCTCTCCCGCTGCAGGTCACTTACCTCGGCCACCTCCTGTGGGGCATGGGCTCACCTCCTCTCCACTGCTCTCTTCTCAGGACCTGGCTGCAGTTACTGGATCCGTCCCGCAGGTGGCGCCTGGAACACATCTGATGGCTTCTGTGGATGCTGGAATCCCTATTTTGTTGCCTCAGCCTTCTGTGAGTGCAGTGCCGGGTTTTGACCACCAGGCTGCAACCGGTGAGTACAATGTTCCCTCCTTTTTTGGTGCTTCAGGTCCCGGGCTGAGGGGGTTCCTCTCGGATCTTTGAGGGTTTCCAGATCAGTGGGAGCAGGGGGCAGCAGTTAGTGGGGACACTTCTATTGATGGTCAGCTTCGGTTGGTTTGGTCCCTCGCCCAGCTCCCTCCTACGGTTCAGTCTCCCCCCCCCCCCCCGACCCCTGTCCGTGGGGAGTAGTGGTTTGGTTGAAATATTTCCCTCCTGCCGTTGGAGGAAGCTCCTCCCGTGGCGGAAAAAGAAGGTAAAGAGTCCGAAAAGTATAGGGAAAAGTACCGCTATTGGAAGTTTCCAGAAACTTTTGAGAATTGGATTCGGGCGTTCTCTATTTTGGCCAGCGTGGTGTGGGGGCGAGGTCTCCCCAGAAGTGCTCTGCATTGTTCTGTTATCAGGACACAATCTGGAACGCTTGTCGCACCTATGGGGGGCTGGGTTGGTGGAGGTACGATGAGCAGTTTCGGCAGCGACTGGCAGTGAGTCCCTCGCTGTCATGGGACCAGATGGATATTGGCCTCTGGCTCTCAATTATGACCCGTCCAGCCTCACAGCAAGGCGCGTTTTTCGTCCTTTCTGGGGGGAGGGGGGCGGTGCACAAAGTCAACCACTTTCAAGTTCAGTATATAATGAACAAAAGGCAAAATATTGCACAAACAGTGTAAAAACCAGCACATATGCAAATAAAACAGCTGATACCAAAATGCAGGGTCACAGAATATGCTCAATGCGATAAATATCGCCTGATTCACCATTTGTCGTACCCTTGACGGGGTTCGGTGAATGATGACATCTCGGCTGAGCTTTGCAGGGTCTCCTACGCATCCTTTGATGTGGCGGTTCGCATGGTGCGGGCTGCTGGCCCAGGAGCATTGCTAGCTAAGGCGGGTGTGGAATCTGCTTTTCAGCTGCTTCCAGTGCATCCGGAGTGCCATCATCTCCTGGGCTGTGCCTTTGAAGGACAGTTCTTTGTGGATATGTGCCTCCCTATGGGTTGCTCTCTGTCCTGTTTTTATTTTGAGTGCTTTAGCACTTTTCTGGAATGGGTGGTACGGAGGGAAGCAGGGTGTGTGGTTTCCTGTGTGTGGGGCCCGCGGAGTCGCACGTCTGTGTCCTGCGGTGTCACGGGCTATGGGGCGGCGTAAGATCCAACTACGCTGCCTGCAATCTCTTTTGGGGAAACTCAATTTTGCCTGTCAGATTTTGCCCATGGGGTCGTTCGCCCGCAGCATTTTATCCGGCTTACACGCCCCTTGCGGGCTGACTTGACTGTCTGGGATTCCTTTTTGGCCTCGTAAAATGGTAGGACTTACTGGCAGGCCCTGGAGGTTTCTAATGCTGATCTCCACCTGTTTACCGATGCGGCCGGTCCGGCGGGTTTGGGGCCATTCTGGGCTCAAAATGGTGCGCTGACTCGTGGCCAGAGGCCTGGCATACGGCAGGGCTCACTCGGAACTTGGCCTTTCTGGAGCTCTTCCCCATTATGGTGGCCTTGGAGGTGTGGGGTTCCCTGCTTGAGGACAGACGGGTGGTTTTCCATTGCGGCAATTTGGGGGTGGTGCAGGCTATCAATCAGTTGACTGCTTCCTCCCTCCCCCCCCGTGATACGCTTGCTGCGGCGCTTGGTTCTGCGCTGTTTGGGGCTTAATGTGTCTTGTAGGGTTGTACACATCCCCGGTGTGATTGCCGATGCTCTCTCTCGTTCACAGTGGGACGTGTTTCGAGCGGTGGCTCCGCAACCCGAAATGGAGTGTGCCCATCCTGTGCCCAGCAGTCATGCGGTTGCTGGGTGTGGCGGAACCAGCCTCGCCACTGGGCATTGGAGAATACTGCTTGCCAGCCTGTGACTATGGCCCCATGTTGAAATGCTTGATTTTTTCCCTGCAAAGACCCGAAAGCCGGGTCATCCTGTACTTTCCCTATGTCAGCAGTGTTACCCCAGATAGCTATGCCATGGAGCCCATTGGTATAACGAAAGACTATGTGAAAGACTTTGGCTCCATGACAATTGAACTGTATGTATGTGATCTGAGTGCCATTCAGTAATAATGTGCGCTCAGATCTAAGCTATCTGGGGATATGTTGAATGTACCTGTTTTATGCAATAGCTGCACAGTTATATATTTTTATGTATTTTATTGTATTTTGCTGCCATGTGTGTAATGGAGTTTTGCCTCTGTCCTTGGAGATAATTGGATTACTTCCCAATTATCTCCAGGATAGAAGACTCTGTGGAACTGGTTTTGGGCAGAAAAGCCATGCTTCATTTGTGTCAGGGTACCTGTAGTCTCTACCCCTGAGACGGGTAGAGACTTAGACGTTTTTCCATCCAGACGGCATGATTCTCCCGTTCCTCGCGGTCCCCTCGCGCATGTAAACGCCGGCCGCGAGAGAACTATGCCTTTTTGTAACGTGACGCTCAATAGTCGACGTCATGACGCTATTCTAGCCCGACCTGTCAGTCAAATCCCGGACACGAATCAGGTCTCGGCGGAGGCGTGATTAGTCTCTAGAACCAGGGTATTTAAGGGAGCTCCCAGCATTTGCTCATTGCCCTGTCGTGGTTCTAGCCAGCCTAGTCACACAGTGCTCTTGTATTCTCTTGTCTTTTGGTTCTGACCCGGCTTTGTTATTACTTACCTGTCTTCTCTGTTATCCTTGACCCGGCTTGTCTCTCGCTTACCTGTCTTCTCGTTCCCTCGACCTCGGCTTGTCCCTGACCATTCTATATGTAGTATTACGTTAAGTCCGGCCATTCTAAGTTCCGGTATACGTATCTGCTACTCTTTGTACTCTGCGTGTTGGATCCCTGTCCCGATCCTGACAATTTGGTCAAATAGGACTTTCCCTTAACTTTTTAACCCCTGAACCGATTGCCCTGATTTTTGAGTATGTGTATATTTCAAGCATGCTGATTCTGAAAATGTATGTTTTATGTGAATGACATGTATATTTTGGAAGTTATTAATTATTTGTAAAAACTGTATTTCTTTGCCTGTGATAATTATATCACCCATGGTGTTCAGTAATCATATCACAGGCAGATGGGAGGATTTTGTGTGGGAGTGTCTGTGTGGATTGATTGGTTGTATTTCAAAACCCTGTGAGCAGTACTATGTTTGTAGATTGTGAATAAAAGAGGCTGTATGTGCCAGTACAGTCAGTTCTGCTTGACCTCAAAACAAAGTGTTGTCTCGTTATTGGGGGAATTGGATTGTATGCTGATTGCCAGGAGTGTAAGCGGATTTTATGCTTTTCCTGTTCAGCTGTTTACAGCATTCATATGCTTGAGAGCATTCGTATACTTCTCCGGTTCGGTGGTTGTGGTGTCTGCTGCAGTGCTTGGAGTCCTCAGGAAGCGCTAGGAGCCTCCTTCAACGGAGGTACCCAGTCGGGGTGCCCGTCGATCCGTTACACTGGGTCTGACAGATTGATGGAGCTGGTCCGTGGGTCGGTCTCGGCGGCTACATGGGCCTGCTATAACAAGGGAATTGGACGGGTGGGAGCAGTCCGGTGGGGGTTTCCAGGACTCGCCTGCAGGGTATGGTTCTTCTCCTTGTGGACTGGGAGGCTGCGGGGTTGTCTTCCTGTTCAAGTTGCGGGGTTGGGAAGACGCTACCAAAGTGTTTATAGTACGCCAGGCCCTAAAAGGATTGAGGCGGGGGAGGGTGTCCTCGCAAGACTCGAGGCGTCCTGTCTCAGGTACTCTTTTGGCTAATCTGTGTGATGCCTTACATAGGGTGTGCCATTCGGAGTTTGAGGCTCGGCTCTTTCACTTGGCCTTTTCCCTGGCATTCTTTGGTGCCATGTGGATTGGGGAGCTGGTGTGTCTCAGTCGGCAGTGGGTGGGTGGGCACTATTTGGGGATGTTACTTGCACTGCTGATCAGATGTCATTTAGGATTCACCGCTCGAGACTGATGTCTTGGGAAGGGGGAAATGGGTCCGAATGGGGGCTGTGCTGGGTTCCGTCATTTTTCCTGTTTTGTCCATTGGGGAATATTGTTCCATACGCTCTTCTCCCGCGCTGCCCCTCCTGGTTCATGAGGATGGTAGTTTTCTGTCACATTTCCAGTTTATTAGAGTGTTCGGTTTAGGACTGGAATTTCTGGGAATTGATAGCAGGGAGTTCGGGGGGCATTCTTTTCGAATTTGGGCGGCTACTGAGGCCTCTAGACTTGGCATGCCATCGCAGGTCGTTCAAAGAATTGGGAGGTGGGAATCAAGACGTTAGGTGTCCTATGTTCGCCTGGCTGGTCTACTGACTTGAATTTTCTCTACAGAGTCGGTTCCCCCCAGGATTTGGATCATGGGACACTCCTATGTTTATTGGGCCAGGCAGCGTGCGGCGGTTCAGCCTGGAGGCGAGCAGTTGGGTTTTACGTCTTCCGAAGCGGAGGTTCGGTGGTTCGGTAAGAGGGGCATGGGGTGGGTGTGGCTCCTCCCTGAGGTGGTTCAGTTGTCCCGCCTCCTGGGGATTCCGTGTGTCCTGGTGATCCATGTGGGGGGGAATGACCTGGGTTCGGTGCCCATATGGGATTTGGTATCGGCGGTGAAACGGGACTTGGAGCACATTTTACTTTTGTTTCCCAACGTGCGCTTGGTTTGGTCCGAAGTTATCGCCCATAACTTCTTGCAGTGCACCCGGAACCAGAGTGCTATGGAGCGCTGCCGCCGTAAGTTGAAAAGACGGGTTTCTCAGTTTGTTTTGGGGGATCGGGGGATTCCGGTTCGCCATAGGGTTTTTGAACGGGATGCAGCCAATCTGTTTCGGGGTGATGGAGTGCACTTAACGAAGGTCGGGCTCGACCTTTTTAATCTTCTACAGGAAGCGGTGGAACAGGCCTTGGGTGGTTTTGGTGGGGTCCCCCGCTGATTTAGGCATAAAACAGCGGGGTTTGTGGCGGGGGTATGTCCTTGCCACTTAAGTTTGAGGGGTTATGTTTAAGGATATGGAATGAGTTGAACAAGTTTGCAGGTCTCAACCTCCCCTGCTCAAAAGCTACTTGGGATGTCGTGCCCATCGAGCGTGGATAAGGTCGGCTGGTGGCAGGCACTGGAAGGAGTTTATGCCGAGGGGGGAGGTGAGAGGAAGTGGACATAGAAACATGGTCTGTTTATTGGCAAGGACGGTTGGGTTCACTGTATAACACTATGTGTTAAGTTATATGTATATATGTTAAGTTATGTAAAAAACAGATACAATTCGTATCTTGTAATACCTTTTTTATTGGACTAACAGAATTTTTTAATGACAAGCTTTCGGGATAACCGTCTTGCTCAGAAATGCTTCAGACTTGAGAAAGGGAGGTTATCTGTTTTTTACATCTACATCACTGGACTAATACGGCTACAATCTCTACTTGTTAAGTTATGGTTATTTATGTTTAACGTTTTGGTTACAGAAAAGAAGAGAAATTATTGAATAAATTATGGATGTGTTATGCAGTATTTTATCATATGTTATAATAAATGCTGTGGCCATACTACGTTGTCTGTCATTATTTTGGAGAGTTGAATGGGGGTTAGTTTATGTATTATGCTGCATCGCGATTCCCCACTACGTACATACAAGCTTACTCCAATTTATGCTGTAATTGAACTGAGTCAGAGCTGCAGCCACTTTTGCAGAGAAAGAACGGTGGTAATCATAAAAGGCAGTACCACCGTATTTGTGCCCCAGCTCCACCAGCTTATGCATATACATGTCAAATTCCTCTCTCTTCTCAGGATACACCAAGCAATATACATCCCAAAATCCCGAAACCCAATACAAATTCTGGAATAGATAGCTTTTATTCAACCTGGGGTCTCTGTTTCGGGGGGATGGAACTACGGCAACGTCCCCATACGCAAATGTCCTATTCTCAAGAACATCCTAGGAGGCAATGAGAAATGAGACCAGATTAAAGTATTTGCCTTCCAGAATGTCCTTTTTAAAGATGAGTTGGGACAAAGTGCTAGGTGTTGATACTAGCAGGGACTTTAATTGATGTAAGAGTATTACCGGGCATTGACAGCCATTCCTGAATTATTAGAAGTAACTGGGAAAGGGACTGCTCCTCAGGAATATCAGGAACTTAAGACATAACTGAAAATATAGATGCAACTTGATTACTATTCTGAGTGGCTGGGTACTGGTAGGCTAGCTAGATGCCAAGCGGAGTCCCTACTAATTGCCAAGCGGCATGAGAGGCGCTACCTATGCGTTGGCCCGAGGGGAAATATGAGGCCACCGAAACGTTGTGGCGGGGTGTCAGCCTCTCGGTGATAACTAAAGCAAAAGATAGAATGGGAGTGACATGGGAGGCCCTCTCTATGCGACCATGCGAGGCGGCTACCTATGATTTGGCCCGAGGGACGTATACCTTCGAGGATGGTTTTTGGCCTCGCGGGACCACAAGCTTATGGATTAAGACCAGAAAACTAGTTGGACAACCTAAATCTCAGAAAGCCAGTACCACTCTAAAAATAGAAAATGTACAGGGTTATGACATCGTACCTGATAAGGTTTGAGTCAGGCTGATGCTAAGCAGGAAAATATGAACGAGAGGGTGGCAGTAGATGACGTGATGACGTGAATGAGTATTTGTGCGTATGGATATTTGTTAGTGGGCCAGATCGTGGGCCGAATTAAAATAAAGGAACTTACCAGATACTATTGGTGAACAGTGAGAATATGACAGAGGCAGATGACTGGTTTTTGTGCTTGTAAAGCAACCGTCAGTATGACCAGGGCACCTAAGGAAAGCAAATGTCAATGCCCACTAAATACTAAGTTATAGTAGTAAAACCTAAAATAGTAATTTAACCACATTACTAACCTAATAAGGCAAATATTTTGAAAAAGTTGTCCAAAATCAAAGTTGTTTGAAAAGCTTAATTCCTGTAATGAAACCTGTGGAAACAACATCATGACAAAAGTCAGCTATATATAGATATATTAAACCAGTCTACATTATAAACTAAAAGCCACAACTCATAAGCACCTAATTGCAACTGTAATATACGTTATTACCAATAGGGGGCATCTGACTTAACAACCAGGCCAAGCAGTTGAATTTGTGAACAGTCTCATAGCTATTAAAAACTGCCGAACGGGGAGGAATCCCCTGCATAGAATAACAGTTTAAACCTAATCGTTCGTATGAATTGCAAACTTGAAACAAATTCATATGAAAATGACTTAATGAAACATATGAACGTACAGAGTAGAGATACGAAACTAAGACGTATATCAAAGCTGTGTTTAAAACCAACTCGAAATTTTTTACGAACGCGCCTGCAAATAGACAAACGGCTATATAAGTAAACGAACAGAGAATTTAACTGACCGCCCATTGTAAACGAAAGCCTTACCGTGAAAGCGTGTCATGTTTGCGACCGTTGCCTTACGGTAAGGACTTTTACTTACGGTTTTAGAATCACTAGCCGTGCCGAGACCAGGCTACGAGGACGCCGGAAGGGCTGAACCGGAAGTAATCCTCTCAGACTCGCCAGACAATCCACGATAAGGTGGGAGTGGATTGGCAGCACTTTTAAGGGGAATTCAAGCCCCTCCCACAACTACAGGCCAAGGCCTTAACATATGAAATACAAATAATTAATAAATAAATGGAAAATAAATTTAAATAAAATGATATACCTGTTTAAATTTGTTCTAACTGTATTTTGATATTAATAATACTTTTAGCCGTTATGACATTTTGTTATGTCATTTAAATCAAAATACATTTAGAATGATGTTATAAATACATATGTGTGTATATATATATATATATATATATATATATATATATA
This sequence comes from Pelobates fuscus, assembly GCF_036172605.1. Lineage (NCBI taxonomy): Eukaryota > Metazoa > Chordata > Amphibia > Anura > Pelobatidae > Pelobates > Pelobates fuscus. The sequence continues at coordinate 82,775,446 of NC_086327.1, read as the reverse complement.
TATATTTAAATTCTACAAATATATGTATATAATATTTTTACATAATTAAGTCATTTTATTAATTACAATATGAGGGACCTGCCTGACAACCCAGGCACAAAGTCCAAAGAATTTGGTTGGCAAGTTATATTTAACTGTGTAACTTTCCAGGACACCATAAAACTTGTACATGTTGAGTTATGTTTTACTCGGGAGACTACACTGAACACAAATATTAGTGTTTAAAAACAGTAAAGCATATCACAACGATGATGTCATCAGTGAAAGTGACTTTTTTTTGCATTTTTCACACACAAACGGCACTTTCACGGACGATATAATTATTGTGATACGTTTTACTGTTTTGAAACACTAATATTTGTTTTCAGCCAAGTCTCCCGAGTATAACAGTACCCAGGCCCGTCGCTAGCGGGCAGGCAAACCAAGCAACTGCTTGGGGCCCCGAGCTGGCCCGGGGCCCCAAGCAGAGCCGGTACTTACTATAAGGCTGCAGCCGCCTGAGCGCTCTATAGAGAGCCTCAGGCGGCTGCAGCACTCCTCGTCATCACCTCCCCTTCTCTGGCTGTAGCGTGGCCGAGCCCCTCTTCCTCCTGTCAGTCCGGCCGGGTACCGCGTGGTAACAGGAGATTCAGTTTCCTGTTCCCGGCCGGACTGACAGGAAGTGAGCACTCAGTGTGCACTTCCTGTCAGTCCGGCTGGGAACAGGAAACTGAATCTCCTGTTACCGCGCGGTACCCGGTCGGACTGACAGGAGGAAGAGGAGCTCCGCAACTCTACAGCCAGAGAAGGGCAGGTGAGAAGAACATAGGGAGGGTGGGTGGGGGTAGTAAAAAGAACATAAGGAGGGGGAGGGGAGTATGAAGGACACAGGGAGGGGGAGAGGAGTAAGAAGGACACGGGGGGGAGTAAGAAGGACACAGGGAGGGGGAGAGGAGTAAGAAGGACACAGGGGGGGAGTAAGAAGGACACGGGGGGGAGGGGGGAGTAAGAAGGACACAGGGAGGGGGAGAGGAGTAAGAAGGACACAGGGGGGAGGGGGAGTAAGAAGGACACAGAGAGGGGGAGAGGAGTAAGAAGGACACAGGGAGGGGGAGAGGAGTAAGAAGGACACAGGGGGGGCAGGGGGGAGTAAGAAGGACACAGGGAGGGGGAGAGGAGTAAGAAGGACATGGGGAGGGGGGAGTAAGAAGGACACAGGGAGGGGGAGAGGAGTAAGAAGGACACAGGGAGGGGGAGGGGGGAGTAAGAAGGTCACAGGGAGGGGGAGGGGGAGTATGAAGGACACAGGGAGAGTGGAGTAAGAAGGACACAGGGAGGGGGGAGGGGAGTAAGAAGGACACAGGGAGGGGGAGGGGGGAGTAAGAAGGACACAGGGAGGGGGAGGGGGAGTATGAAGGACACAGGGAGAGTGGAGAAAGAAGGACACAGGGAGGGGGAGGGGAGTAAGAAGGACACAGGGAGGGGGAGGGGAGTAAGAAGGACACAGGGAGGGGGAGGGGGAGTAAGAAGGACACAGGGAAGGGGGAGGGGAGTAAGAAGGACACAGGGAGGGGGAGAGGAGTAAGAAGGACATGGGGAGGGGGGAGTAAGAAGGACACAGGGAGGGGGAGAGGAGTAAGAAGGACACAGGGAGGGGGAGGGGGGAGTAAGAAGGTCACAGGGAGGGGGAGGGGGAGTATGAAGGACACAGGGAGAGTGGAGTAAGAAGGACACAGGGAGGGGGGAGGGGAGTAAGAAGGACACAGGGAGGGGGAGGGGGGAGTAAGAAGGACACAGGGAGGGGGAGGGGGAGTATGAAGGACACAGGGAGAGTGGAGAAAGAAGGACACAGGGAGGGGGAGGGGAGTAAGAAGGACACAGGGAGGGGGAGGGGAGTAAGAAGGACACAGGGAGGGGGAGGGGGAGTAAGAAGGACACAGGGAAGGGGGAGGGGAGTAAGAAGGACACAGGGGGGGAAGGGGGAGTAAGAAGGACACAGGGAGGAGGAGGAGGGAGTAAGAAGGACACAGGGAGGGGGGAGGGAAGTAAGAAGGATACAGGGAGGGGGAGGGGGGAGTAAGAAGGACACAGGGAGGGGGAGAGGAGTAAGAAGGACACAGGGGGGAAGGGGGGAGTAAGAAGGACACAGGGAGGGGAAGAGGAGTAAGAAGGACTCGGGGGGAGGGGGGAGTAAGAAGGACACAGGGAGGGGGAGAGGAGTAAGAAGGACACAGGGAGGGGGAGGGGGAGTATGAAGGACACAGGGAGAGTGGAGTAAGAAGGACACAGGGAGGGGGGAGGGAAGTAAGAAGGACACAGGGAGGGGGAGGGGGAGTAAGAAGGACACAGGGAGGGGGAGTATGAAGGACACAGGGAGAGTGGAGTAAGAAGGACACAGGGAGGGGGGAGGGGAGTAAGAAGGACACAGGGAGGGGGAGGGGGGAGTAAGAAGGACACAGGGAAGGGGGAGGGGAGTAAGAAGGACACAGGGAGGGGGAGGGGGAGTAAGAAGGACACATGGAGGAGGAGGAGGGAGTAAGAAGGACACAGTGAGGGGGAGGGGAGTAAGAAGGATACAGGGAGGGGGAGGGGGAGTATGAAGGACACATGGAGGAGGAGGAGGGAGTAAGAAGGACACAGTGAGGGGGAGGGGAGTAAGAAGGACACAGGGAGGGGGAGAGGAGTAAGAAGGACACAGGGAGGGGGAGGGGGGAGTAAGAAGGTCACAGGGAGGGGGAGTATGAAGGACACAGGGAGAGTGGAGTAAGAAGGACACAGGGAGGGGGGAGGGGAGTAAGAAGGACACAGGGAGGGGGAGGGGGGAGTAAGAAGGACACAGGGAGGGGGAGGGGGAGTATGAAGGACACAGGGAGAGTGGAGTAAGAAGGACACAGGGAGGGGGAGGGGAGTAAGAAGGACACAGGGAGGGGGAGGGGAGTAAGAAGGACACAGGGAGGGGGAGGGGGAGTAAGAAGGACACAGGGAAGGGGGAGGGGAGTAAGAAGGACACAGGGAGGGGGAGGGGGAGTAAGAAGGACACAGGGAGGAGGAGGAGGGAGTAAGAAGGACACAGGGAGGGGGGAGGGGAGTAAGAAGGATACAGGGAGGGGGAGGGGGGAGTAAGAAGGACACAGGGAGGGGGAGAGGAGTAAGAAGGACACAGGGGGGAAGGGGGGAGTAAGAAGGACACAGGGAGGGGGAGAGGAGTAAGAAGGACACGGGGGGAGGGGGGAGTAAGAAGGACACAGGGAGGGGGAGAGGAGTAAGAAGGACACAGGGAGGGGGAGGGGGAGTATGAAGGACACAGGGAGAGTGGAGTAAGAAGGACACAGTGAGGGGGGAGGGGAGTAAGAAGGACACAGGGAGGGGGAGGGGGAGTAAGAAGGACACAGGGAGGGGGAGTATGAAGGACACAGGGAGAGTGGAGTAAGAAGGACACAGGGAGGGGGGAGGGGAGTAAGAAGGACACAGGGAGGGGGAGGGGGGAGTAAGAAGGACACAGGGAAGGGGGAGGGGAGTAAGAAGGACACAGGGAGGGGGAGGGGGAGTAAGAAGGACACATGGAGGAGGAGGAGGGAGTAAGAAGGACACAGTGAGGGGGAGGGGAGTAAGAAGGGTACATGGAGGGGGAGGGGGAGTATGAAGGACACAGGGAGGGTAAGAGGGGAGTAAGAAGAACACAGGGAGAGGGGGTGAGGAGATGAGGAAAACACAGGGAAGGGGGAGGTGAGCAGAAGCAGAGA